>NW_023483613.1:0-1634 GCF_013731165.1 Rhagoletis pomonella | reverse complement strand
TTTTTTTTGGTAAAATTTTAATATTTAATAAAATATACGTATCCGAAAACTACGGAAAAATATTACGTTATTTGAAAACAATAATTTTAAAATATTAGCTCAAACTGAACATTTGAAAACATGTACATATACGTATTCGACAGTAACTGAGTGTGCAGAGAAGCGTGCGACTATTTGTGAGCTTTCATGAGGTCCCAGGTTCTTATGCCGACAGGAGAACATATTAAAAAGTATTTATAAAAGTATAATTAATTTCTGAGTATAATTAAGTGAAGTTCAGAATGAAAAATTTCAGAAAACCAACCGGAAAAGTATTCGTTTCACAACCCTTCGTGGCACTTTACTATTCACCTTTCTTTCAGTTTTCGGATCTCTTTCGGAAGTTTTTGCAGGCTATACACATATACATACATGCATATCGTCGTAAAAAGTACAAAACCGCGTATCGTCATTCTGCAAAATCGCGTAACTGACATTTGCTGCCAAAAATTGGATTTGCTTACAGAAGCTGTTGGCTCAATCCTTATCCATTCGTCCTGAAATATACTATCCAGAAATGCGACTGCTTTATAAAAAGAGAACCATTTTGAAATATGAGTGTACTTACTATCTAGATAATAATTTATGCAACCTCACATAGGCGGCTTTGCATTTTGTTGACACGCGATATTGTACTTTAAACAACGATATACAGATTATTAAAGACGATCTAAATTACACTGTGTGACAAAAAAAAGTATATAGTTTTTTCGAGGTTCACACTTGTTATAGGTCTATTCAAGCAGTAAAATCTGCATACTCAGAATTTTAAATACACTCTCAAAATCTGGGCTTAAGTTCGAAACCCGCGTTTTTCAAAGGGTGACGCACAGGTATACTTGCTCGTAACTTCATTTCTGTTTACCCGGTGAAAAATACGTATATATGTATGTGATTCAAGATAAGACATTTCGGTGCTTACAGCAATGTTTAAATTGATAATTTATCTTAAGAAATGGCAAAGGGATCGGACTTAAAAAAAACTTTGTATGGTAGAATCCTGAAAAAAATGTTTTAAATTTCAAAAAAATGTGGTAGATCTCAGGTTTTGGATCAAACTTTGTACAAAAATTGCAAACATTTTAATTAAAATCTAAAACAAAATTAATTTTATTATAATAAAGTGCAAGCGTTGAGTTTTG
This sequence comes from Rhagoletis pomonella, assembly GCF_013731165.1. Taxonomy (NCBI): domain Eukaryota; kingdom Metazoa; phylum Arthropoda; class Insecta; order Diptera; family Tephritidae; genus Rhagoletis; species Rhagoletis pomonella. The sequence goes on along the minus strand of NW_023483613.1, from coordinate 453 downwards.
GCAATTTTTTTCCTTGACAGTTTCGAACATATTTTGAAAGATTTCTGCAACCTTGCGGAGTGCTGCCAGCTTTTATTTTTATCACGTCGCGATGTAGGGAACAAATGTGGCTCGTTTCAGAAATGCTATTTGGGATTTGCCGATTTCGACAATTCTCAAGTAAAAGTAAACAACGCTTTAGAAATTTGTGATGCACTGAAATTTGCTAATCCTTCCACAAAAATACCCGTTTTTTATCATTTTCGCTATTAATTCTTTTTATAAATCATATATTTTGCAATTTAACACAATAAAACCACGTTTGATGTCGAAAAATTGAATATTGACAAAAATTTACTATTTTACAGTTTATTTTATCCTCCCATTCTCCCTGTTGTTAGTGTTTAGTGTTGGACAATTTTTGTTCTTAAAATTAAGAAAATTATGTTGAGCAAAACTAAAACTACTCAAAAA
>NW_023483612.1:0-1634 GCF_013731165.1 Rhagoletis pomonella | reverse complement strand
ACTAAAAGTTATTGTAAATATTAATTTTGAGTGAATAATCTTCAGTAGTTACTAAAATATCGCAGTTTTCGTATTTCTGAAAATTACAGTTATATGGGAGGTAGGCGTGGTTATTGTCCGATTTTTCCCATTTTCAATACCGTCCGTCCTACGCCCGAAAGAAGTGCACGTACCAAGTTTCGTTAAGATATCTTAATTTTTACTCGAGTTATCATATGCACAGACGGACGGGCAGACGGACAGAAAGTCACCGCTTAATCGATTTCTCTTTTCATTCTGATCATCCCATTTTTTGTAACAGGTAATCTCGCGAACGGCTGGTCCGATTTTCATGAAATTTTGTATACAAATAGCTTTCGGTAACCACCATGTTTTAGGCTAAAAATTTTTACTTTTTTCGGGTAGGTGGACCAGGGACCGGTCTATTCGAGAAAATCTTATTATAGTCCGATTTGCTTAAAATTTAGTACGTAAGTAGCTTTTTAGCATATATATCTATATATATATATATTTTTTCCGAGAAGTGGACCAGGGACCGATCTATTCCAAGAAATCGTATTTATGGTCCGATTTGCTTAAAATTCGGTACGTAAGTAGTTTTTTAGCATATATTAGGATATATGGTCAATTTTTTCCGAGAAGTGGACCAGGGACTGATCTATTCGAAAAAATCGTATTTACGGTCCGATTTGCTTAAAATTCGGTACGTAGGTAGCTTTTTAGCATATATTAGCATATATGATTCATTTTGTCCGAGAAGTGGACCAGGGACCGATCTGTTCGAAGAAATCGTATTTATGGTCCGATTTGCTTAAAATTCGGTACGTAGGTAGCTTTTTGCCTGGATAAGCTTGTAGATTCCTGTTTTCCAATTTTCATGCAATTTCGAATATAAATAGCTTTAATTAACGACCATATAAGGGGCGAATTCGTCACTCGGCAAGATTTTTTTTGCGTCAATCTGAAACAACGGATACTGTCAAAATATAATTATAATATATAATATATCTTACCTAATATATATTTAGAAAGCCGTTTATTAGTTTTCGCAAGGCTCGAGAGCGGCTGAACCGCTGAAAAAAAATCTGTATGTAAAGGGGGCGTGGCACTTCCCATATAAACCGAATTTCTCATGCTACATATCTCTGAAAGTGTGCATGGTAGAGTTTTGGAAATTGGTATGGAGATATACGAAATCAATCGCATACCCTTGGAGAAAAATTTTAGCTTTTGTAAAAAGGGGTGTGACATATCCCATACAAACCGTTTTTTTCATACTGCTTATTTCTGAAGATTTTTTGGTAGAGTTCTAGAGTTTTGTATGGAGATGTATGAAATAAATCGCATACTCTTGGAGAAAAATTGGAACTATTGGAAAAGGGGGCGTGGCATCTTCCATACAAACCGAATTTTTCATACTGCCTATCTTTGGAAGTGTTCATGGTAGAGTTCTGGAACTTGGTATGGAGATATACGAAATCAATCGCATACTCATGAAGAAAGAGGGCAGCTGTTGGAAAGGGAGGCGTGGAACCTCTCATATAAATCGAATTTTTATACTGCTTATCTCTGAAAGTATTCATGGTACAGTACCGGAACTTCGTATGGAGATATGTATATAGTTGAAATCAAGC
>NW_023483611.1:0-1634 GCF_013731165.1 Rhagoletis pomonella | reverse complement strand
AACTTAAAACGTATGTCTTGTTGCAAGACTGATACCAAACAATTGGTGTGTTGTTGCAAGACTGAATCCAAACTGAACTTTATTCAAAAAGAATCTTATTTATAGCTTAAAATTATGTTTACATGATTTTCAGTTATAATTCCCAATTAGTTCTTTTGGAATTTTATTGTTGAAGATATTAAGTTTCATTATTTATTCAGCTGCAGTTGTTTTGCAGAATCTTATTAATAACATAATTTAGAATTGCGCAGTTGAAACTTATTTCTTAGTCAAAATATTTATTCAGCTGCAGTTGTTTTGCAGAATCTTATTAATAGCATAATAAATTAGTTTTGGAATTGCGCAGTTGTTTTGCAGTTGCAACTTTCGTTAAGCCATTAGGGGTATTCTCTGAGTCTAGCATAATTGCAAGATAGCAAGAAATGCAAAAATCCTCTACTGAAATATGCAATACTCAGAGAACGCACCTCTGAGTATATAATGTATCCTTTGTAAAATAGTCAGCTGATTTCATAGTGACCCTGTTGTTAACAAAGAAGAAGACAAATTTTAAATAAATAAGAATAAAAAATGCCGCGAACAAGTGATAGGGAAAAAATAGTAAACTTCTTAATTGAAAATGCTGCATTCGACATTCTGGTTCAAGGTACGATTTTATTAGTAACTTTAATTGTATTTTTATATATGCATGTGTGTATCAAACTTGTTAGGTGATGAAAGTTATTCGAAACTGATGGAGGAGTTGAATGAGGATCTTCTTGTTACTTTGTCTAGCCATCGTGGAAGCTTTCAGCGAATTCCTAAATCAATTGAATGGAGATCAACTGTCCTTGAACAATTTGATGAATTCCGGTTCCGCCAAATGCTACGAATGACTAGGAATCAATTTTCCTTTATACTGTCTGTAATTAGTGCAAGTCCTACATTTAATAACTCGCATTCCCTTCAACAATACCCGGTGGATCTCCAACTAGCCATTGTGCTGTATCGCCTGGGTTCTTCCGGAGAAAATGCGGCCATCCGAAAAGTGGCCACCGTATTTGGGGTTGGAGATGGTGAAACCATTTATAAAATTACTCGCAGGGTGTTTCGCTCATTTCTAGTACTCAAAACTAAATACATCTCGTGGCCAGATGAAGCTGAAAAGCGAGAAATTGTAGAGAAGACATACCATGAACTCCCCCACATTGTATTGGGTATATTGACGGCACTGAATTAAAACTTTCCGAAGCACCAGTGGTCAACCATACGGTTACTGAGATACACACATGTGGTCATAAGAGGGCGGTGCTACGCCCATTTTCCAAAATTTTGCCATAATCGTATTCTTTTCTAAAGAATTATTGCGAAATTACCTCTTACAAAAACGATCTTTATATAATTATTTAGTATAGAAGTTTTAGCTTAGTATAGATAAAAAAAGAAATCGATACAAAATTTCAACTTAATTACATTTCTCCAAACATTCAAGAGATTCCGAAACACTTAACAAAAAAATAGAGCTCCTAAAACAGAACTAATACAACATGTAAATGGATTTAAGCAAAAACCTCCCTTAAGAAAGAGTGGTCACTGGTTGCGCCGCATAATTTTGGTAGAATTTTGTTGTGCTGTGTAATTTATAATAGCTTTTA
>NW_023483610.1:1320-1635 GCF_013731165.1 Rhagoletis pomonella | reverse complement strand
GGAATAAGTGTTTATGAAAATGCGAAAAAGAGAAAATAAATGTATGTGCATATGAGGCATTCTTTTTCATATCGGACACCATTTGGTGGGACACTTTCGGTTGGCTACAAATTTATTTTATGGGTTCTATTTTTAAAATATTTTTTTTTTATTCTGAGATGTTTGATTTTACGAGAGTCAAAAGTTTTTGTTTTCGAAAACTTAAAAAAATTTGGTGCCATTTTTGTCATTACAATTTTTGCCAATTAAACGCCTAGTGCAAATACAGCATTAGGATGAGATATATTTAGCAAGGTGTTAAAAATCGTGTTTTTG
>NW_023483610.1:0-1310 GCF_013731165.1 Rhagoletis pomonella | reverse complement strand
AGGTGTTAAAAATCGTGTTTTTGCAAACATGCAAATGTTATTGCGGATTACGATAGAATACATATCCAGTAAAATATATGCTCGGCAAAGTTTGAAATGTAGATTTATATGGTGCTCTTTATATAATGCACATCGAATAAAGAAAAGAAATGTAGCAAAACTGGTCAAAATAAGAAGTTTCTATTATTTCTTCCACCACTGTTTATCCACACCTGAGTGAAAGATCGACCTATCTCGGTAGCCAGTTCGAAAATGCTTTTCAAGAACACTCTATTGCAGAATTTGATTGAAGAACTCCATATCTTAGAATTCAGTTCAAAAACGCCCTATCTCAGCACATTTTCAATATATTATTTTCATTTGAGATAGAGCGTCCTTCAACAAATTCTTATATAGGGTATTTTTCAATAAAATTCGGGCGTTCTTCAATCAAATTCTTAAATAGGGTGTTCTTTAAAAGTTTTCTGAAATAGGGCGTTTTCGAACTGGCTGCCGAGATAGCTCGGTCTTCAACTCAGGGGATGATATATGTATACATATATATGTATGTATGAACGAACTCATTGCGCATTTCAGCTCTGCCGCTACCAAGCAATATATGTATAAATGATGCAAGCGTGCTTCGCGTAACTACATCCATTCGTACATATGTACATATGTTTGTATGGATATATTTATGGTGAAGCAAACGGGCTTCGTTGATGTACTGATGGGCATATGTACATATGTACTTATGGACAGCAATGTTGTCATGTATGTACATATGTATGTCGTTTAAAGTGCAAAACCGCGTATCAACAAAATGCAAAACCGCGTATGTGAAGTTGTAGAAAATATTTTCTAGACCGTAAAAACACCCTTATTTCAAAATGGTTCTCTTTTTATAAAGCAATCGCATTTCTGGCTAGTATATTTCAGGACGAAAGGATAAGGATTAAGCTAAGAGCTTGTGTGAGAAAATCCAATGTTTGGCAGCCAATGTCAGTTACGCGGTTTTGCAGAATGACGATACGCGGTTTTGTACTTTAAACGACGATATGTTTGTGTATGTACATATGTTTGTGTACATGTATATATGCACATACATATGTAGTACAAACGAAAACAAATCTAATAAGCTGCTCGTTGATATAAATGCGAACTGTACTGATTGTCAAAAATTATATGTTTGTTGTACATGTTTGTCATTGCGCGTGTAATTTTCTATAGTTTTGTGCTCTTGCTATCTCCTTGTATAAACTCGTTCTTCGTTGGTATACTCTGATGAACATATGTGAGGATGATAGCAAGACCAACTTATATAAGGAGCA
>NW_023483609.1:0-1635 GCF_013731165.1 Rhagoletis pomonella | reverse complement strand
AAAGGGTTGTGAGCTCTCAATTATGCCCGAAATATTTTTCTCTTTTTGTATTTGATCTTGCCTAAATGCTTCTATGGCTTCCTGTGTTGTGAAAAACTTTTTCGTATTAGATGTAGGCGCTTCTGATGTCGTTTCAGGAATAGATGTTTTATTTACACTGAACCAAAAATCCATCTCTAGATCAAAGGAAAACTTTCCTTACTTTAAAATCTAAAACTCTTCCTCATTATATTTATTTTTTTATTTTAATTGTTTATTAGTAAATGTGGTTTTTCCCGTACCACACGGGGTTTTAATTTAAAATATTGATGGCCATAATATACTATAAGATATTTTTTTCCTGTCCAGTAGTACTCTACTTCAGGAAGAGGATTGTTAGGTATTTCATCACAAAACACCTGTAGGCCACGCGATTCCACATCTTCAGTAGATATTACATTCCATAGGTTCTCCATTTGTATAAAATTCAGTCTATAAACGTATATAAAAAATAAAATATCAGGTATGTTCTGAAATTCGTTCGATTTGAAATCGATAAGATTTTGGGTATATTTTTATGGATTTTTAATCATAAAACTCATAATTTGGTATTGATACCGGTGATATAACATCGCTGATGGTTCTATTATATATTTTTTTATATAAATAATATTCAATATTTTCATCAGAAATAACGATCAATATTTAGCAAATCATATTGATTTCAAAATCGTTCGATTTACAGAACATGTCTGTATATGTATATATATTTTAAAATTAGAAAACATTTTTTCTATTATTATTAGATCTTTTTAGTAAAAGCTTACCTTCGTCCTTTGTTTAATTTATATGTTTATATAGTTTACTTAAAAACTTGAGCAAAAATGGACCTTATTCACAGCAAATTTCTTTGATAAATGAGAACTCATCTCAATAAAGAGATAAGATAAGATAATACCACATTTTCATTTCTCTAATAAGCATAAGAATTCAAAAATTATCTGGCTTTCAAAACTTCAATCACATTTAATAAATCAATGGCAATTTAAAAAGAATTTAAAAATAGCCAAACAAAAAATTCTATGCTATACATATGTATATATTTAATTTCTCTGATAAGCCCCAAGTTGTAGTGTGATTTTTAAAACACTAATATTAGCCTATTCATCTTTTTTATTAATATAAGAATAACCTTGATCTTGATTTCATCATCATTGTTTGTCTAATAAGTATATTAATGCCAAGTGGACGATAACGAGCCCACATAAATATATAAAAAAATGCTTAAATGCTAAAAAATGCTTGACTTACTGAAAAAAGTTGTTAAGTCCACTTTTTATGAAAACTCATATTTTGATATATGTAGGTGAAAAATCTATAATTTCTATGAGTTAATGAAATTATATGAGTTCATCAGTTTAATACTTATATGAAAATCTATAATTTCTATAACTTAATAAAGTTATTACTTGTATGAAAAATTATAACTTATATTAGATAATAAGGCAATTACTTATATGAAAACTGATGAACATATATGAGTTCATCAATTTAATACTTATGTGAAAATCTATAATTTCTATGAGTTAATGAAGTTATTACTTATATGAAAAATTATTGAAAACTCATAACTTCTATGAGTTAAAAAGGTTATCG
>NW_023483608.1:0-1635 GCF_013731165.1 Rhagoletis pomonella | reverse complement strand
CTTTCAGAGCTGGAGCGTCGGTGTCCATTCGAACGACATGGCCAAGCTAGCGGAGCGGATGAAATATTATTACACCCGGCTTTTTATACAGGTGTAAACCCTCTTATAAATATTTTCATACTACAAACTTCTAAAACTTCTTTCGTCTGATACTCATATTGTTATACCTATTTTGATTATCTAATTCCCTTATCTAAAGTTCCTGTCTGACTTTTTAAATAGCTGGCAACGTTCCAGCACGTGGTTTAGAAGTAAAGACTTTTCAAAACCATTTCGATTGATAGCCATTATGTAATCATTTATTTAAGTTATTGCATTATTTATTATTTATCGCTTAATAAATAGTTAGCAACCCTCTTAAAAACTAAAGTTTAATGTCGTTTCGACGTCAGATCAATAGGATGCCAGAAGCTCAATGAATTCCGCCTCATTTCTAAATGCTCCAAATTGACTAAAAGGATACAGTCCTACAGATGGTTGTTCCTGCAGGAAAAAAAGCATTATGCAATGGTACCGATATGTTTCGCAATTAAAATAAAATTAGGTACAAAGCTTAGTTTGGCTACGTTAGTATGAATGTGGGGTATGATGTACCGGTAATTTGAAAGGAGCATCCGGCTCTATGACTTTAGCTTACCACAGACAATCTTTTATAAGAGCTAAATAATTAAGCAAAGGCAGAGTTCATTCAGTTACTTTTTGTATAAATTCTCTGCCATTCAGAAAATTTACTTCAGAAAACTTGAATGGTATGAACACGGTCTTATTGGAAAACTTGTGAGATTTACCATAACATTGGAATTTTCATAACCCCTAAACTAATTAGTATCCTTCTTAAATTAACCTAACCTGATCTATGCTCATTTTCAGAAGATGTTTTTAAAAGCAGTTTCTCGATTATTTAGTAAAGAAAAGCGGAGAGAATTCAGCAATTTTCTTCGGAAACTAAAACTCCTTGAATAAGCTAAAAGTGCTTTACAATATTATAATACACTACGTTCACTAAGTTCTGAGTGAGAATTTGAAGGACTCCCCTGGCTAGATTTATGAACTTTTCGAACCCTCTTGTGGTGGACAGATAAATCGCTTAGCTTGTCGGTGCCCTGGACATTGACTCCAGTGGCTGAGGAGTTTTTTGTCCATCCACTTGTTTATGATCTCCCTTGAGCGTGCTTTGGTGGTTTCCGGGACATGTAATATTGTGGTAGCTCCGTGTTTTGCTAGGTGCTTCGCCTGTTCATTGCCATCGTGCCGAGCCCGTTAGTACTGTGTTCTTGATTCCAACAACATTTAGGGTGCTGAAGCAGTCGCTTACTAGTTTCGATATTGTGGTGTGGGAGCCATTATCTGCCACAGATCTCCATCGTACGAATCTCTGTTTGGTAAGGGGTGGCGTGTATCGATCTTTTAAAATTCTTCCAATTTTGATCCATAAGTGTACCAAATTCATCTCCTGGTTTGGCGCAACGGTTTCCTGTACTACAGTATGCTCGGTTCGCAATAGATAAATTCAAATTCCAAGACTATGTAGTTTTGGAGCTACTGCGTCCCCCTACATGCATTATGTGGTCATTTGTGAATTTCCTTAAGAACCTCATGTGACGTGCCAAATTTTCGGTTTTTAATTTGGAAACA
>NW_023483607.1:0-1635 GCF_013731165.1 Rhagoletis pomonella | reverse complement strand
TACCTAGAACCAGGTAACCTATGAAGTTTACCTTCTATGTAGGTATACAATACTACCAATATGAAATTAAAATTAAGTTCAAATGTGATCATGTTTAAAAATGCATTGCTCTCGAGTCACCCGTTTCTGGTGCACACTGTTTTTACCATCTTTAAATTGTACCACCGGTATACATACATACGTACAAGGCGCATTCATTTGATGTGGTGTTAAAGTATAAACAGAGGCAACTAGCTGAGCGGATTTTGACAGACGCAGCGATGCCATCGGGTGATATTTGCCGCAACATTTCGCATAGAAAAACAGAACCGAAACGAAATTCACATCAGTTGAATAACAACAAAAAAATATATATACATACAAAACTAAAAACATGAACCCCCAAATTTTCCATTCTGTTTCTTTCTGAAAACTATCTGCTAGAAAACTTGGATTTGAGAGAAATATATTTAAGTTCCTTTTTTCTCAGTGTAAAGTCATAGTTATCACGTCATTTGTCGACGATCACCTAGAAGACATATGGATCGTTGACGGACAGGGGGAAGTTGTGCCTACTACAACATCGTGCAGGATCCAGGAAACTGCAGTAAAAATTAAAAAATGGTTGCACACCTTAAAAAGAGCAAACTAGCATATTGTTAGCGCATTTAAGTTACTGTAAAGTAGCCGCAACTCAATATGTAAGGAATCGATGGAAAGGTATTGACTAGGAATGTTAATCCCGGGTTCCCGGTCCCAAAAACTCGGGATTCTTGGCAACAATCCCGGGATTTTCAGGATTTGTAATTTACACTGATGGCAATAATCCTTTTCATGACCAGTATTAGCTATATTTCTTTTTTTTTACTTAATAATTAATATTTTTTTATAAATGTCTAGCTCGTTATATATATGTATAACAACGCGCGATGGTAAATTTTAAACACAAATATCAATATATTCGCGAAATCATGGGCCAAATACAGCAAAATTGCGTTTTTAGTTTTTCACTCTGACGTCAGTAATTCACAGTAATTTAAAAAATTCAGAGAAATGTGCTTAGAGATGAAGTGTGGGTATCAAATTAAAGAGTAAATACTGTAGAATTCAAGCAGATTCAAGTTTTTTATGCCGAAGGGCTGGAAGGTATTGAAAATGTTTTTTTAAAATTGTTTGCACTGAATTTTTTAAATAATTTTGCAATTAATCATATCTTTGAAATTACAAAGTCCTTTAAAATAAATCCTGACGTCAGAGAGAAAAAATAAAAACGCCACTTTAAATAAAAAACTAGGTTTCAAACCATGGTACAATAATCACAGGTATTGTCTTCCCAGAGAGTTTTGCTTCACATCGAAATTCGTGCGCCCTTATTTGAATTTTGACCCAGTTAAATGTTGATTATTTTACTTTTATTTGGCTTTGCTTTTTGTTTTCGCTCTATTTCATTTTTATAATTTTTCAAAACAAATGAAAAAACATTTGAAATGAAGTGAGCCATACAAATCTTGAAAGTATTTACTAAGAAATGTTTTTGTTTTGGCTTTTGCAAATTAAATAAGTCCACGGCAAGTAGGTTTGTTAAAAACAAATACGTGTACATATATGATACCTAGAACCAGGTAACCTATGAAGTTTACCTTCTATGTAGGTATA
>NW_023483606.1:0-1635 GCF_013731165.1 Rhagoletis pomonella | reverse complement strand
ATAATAATAATAATAATAATAGATTGGCGCTTACACTTGCTTGGCCGAGCTTCTCCTCCAAATTGTGGCGTGTACCTTTGTGTTGCCACACAAAGGGGTGGGACCTACAGTTTTACGCCGACTAAGAAGAAGAAAAAAAGAAAAAAAGGATTTCCAACCTCATGAAGAATAAGCCGCTAAAGCGAATGGCGTACTTAGTTTTTTTAATACAACTACCCAGAAAGTTACCCACACGGCCTAAAGTGACTATATGACATTATTTTTCACGAATTTTCTAATTTATTTGTTAGGATTTTCCAGATAGTAGTAATTTTTCTAAAATTAAAATGCTTAATATTCTAGCTAATTTAATGTAGATTTTAAAACAGCTTACAGATTTTGAATTGATTTATATTTGAACTAGTACATTAGGTTTAAGTAAAGCCATATTGAGTTCAATCAGGTCTGACATACTTTAAAATTTGTTGAAGTTTTTAACAGTGTCGTTTTATATGTTAGGTAGGGAAATAATTTCATGTGCACCTTTACTAATTGAAAGAAATAAATAATTTCCGAAGATGCTAACCTCTAGCCGCAATGTCGAAGGGTAGGGGAAATGTTGATTCTGTAGTGCTTTTAACTTGCCGAATTTATACTTGCTTAAATAAAATAATAATTGTTTAATTTGTTTGTAAAATAAAAATGTAAATGAAAATTCATTCAGAAAATTTTCATGGAGTTATAAATGTATCTCTTTTTAAATTAAATAAAAATTGAATATATACAGCCAATTCTACAGGAAAGTAAACCAGCCCGATTTTTACTTTCTTTCAAATATTGAACATATTAGTGATTATTCGTATTCACTATATCTGTCAGCTGCTTCTGACACTAATTCTTATCATGTCCAAGCATTTTGTGTTTAATATTTTGCTCCTTTTGTCGAAGGATTTTTCACGAACCTAAAACAGTTTTCTATACTTCTACAAGGAAAAGTACAAAAATATAAGCTTTCCTTGATTTATTTTAGCCGATTAAGTTCTGAACGATAGAAAATAAATTAGTTTAACAGGATACGTTCCAAGTTAGCGAAAAAGTTGTTTAGAACACCTATTAAGTCGTAATGAAATGTACCGCAAATGTTAAGTGTAACGTATCCAGTGAAAAACTAAAAAAAGTTGTTTTTTGGATAATTCAGTACCCTTTTCAAAAGGATATATAACATGTTCTCTTAGTATTGTCGATATCATACTGATTCCATATGGAAAAAAGGAATCATAGCTGACTTCGTTGCACAATTACCTAATAAATAAGTGTAACGTGACCAGTGCTTTTCTTTTTATTTAAAATTTTTTTATGGACTTGATAACTATTCTCATTTCATTTTAGCAATAAATAATAACACATTTTTAAGAAAGTCTTTTCATGAACAATTGCGAATTGAGCATTATACTGCTAAATTTTAATAACTATCCTATTGAAATAAAGCGAAACTAACATTTGTAAAATATCCTTTGGAATCTTTATCTCTTAAGATTTTGACAATATATTTGCCTATAATTCAATTAGATTTTTTGCAACATATAAATCTGATAAGTTATCTGCCCATTATACGTGATTGTGCTCATAACACTACAATTTTATAGAATCTGTTAC
>NW_023483605.1:0-1635 GCF_013731165.1 Rhagoletis pomonella | reverse complement strand
AGCTTGTGAAAATACAAATGAAGCTGTATGTATGTGTCTACAAATACTCCTGCCGACAGAGCCTTAACTCATATAGGAAATTTTTGATGCGGAAGTGTTACAATTTCACTAATACACAATCACTGCCCCACTCAACTGGCTTTCGATACTGCAAACGCTAGGTTTAGCGTAATGGAATGGAAACTGAGCTTCCCGTATTGATACAGCTGCAGCGGTAGGGATCCGTGACTCTGAGTCCGTTGAGCAGAAGCAGGTCGCACTTTTTCAAAGAAACTTCTATGCCCTCCCTGTCCGAGGTGATGACTTCATGCGTACTCTGCCTAGCCAAATCATCTGCTCTGCAAATTCTAGTGATGTCACTGTATACTGGGGGCCGAATCGGCTTGATTTGAAAATATTTCGAGAGGATTGAGAGAGAGATCAGGCTTTCTCAGCGTCTTGATTACCTACCTAGCTATCAGAGTAGATATATGCGCTCCTACTCGCAAAATACAGGTGTGCAGTCAGTCGTTCACCTATTTTATAGCGGTCTCCTTTGCCCTGAAAACGCTGCAGAAATCCGGCAACTTCAATGTAAGATTTATTGACAATTCCTGTCGGAAAACACCGCATCCAACTCTGCCATCCAGCTTCGATACATATGTAATTATTTATTGAATCTCTACTTCATCCTTGGAGGGATGTGCGTGGTGAAGTATTCTTGTGGATATGATCCAATCCATTTCGTCTCATAACAAATCGTAGCTTTGAAGAATTGTCGAGTGCTCGTACGCTGCGTTAATTGAGAAACCAGAGCGCCGACATACAAATGTATTTACACTCTTTGCCATTTACTGTACCCCTTATTTAAGTTGCCTGCTAAGTGTCTGTTATTCGCTGAGTGGGCAACAAAATGCATTTAAAATATTTACGGTCTTGTTTTCGGCTCGGAAACTTAAGTCGGGCGCAAAAAAAATCGATTAAAGTTTTTTTTTTTTATATACACTCTAAAAAAAAATTGTGTAGATCTCCTAGCTAAAAGGTAGGTTACCGATTTCCTACCTTATTATTATAGTTGGTTTAAATCTCGGACTTTTTAGAGTGTAATATAGCTGCTGTGGTGTGCGTAAATTTACTACGAAAGTGTGTAAAAGCTACAAAATACAAACCTGCTGTTTCATTTCACCCGTAGAACTGTGTAAAGCCGCTAACAGAAAGGATTTTTACACACAAAAATGTGTAAACGAGAAAAATACATATTCATCGTGTAAATTTACCGAAAAATACATAAAAATATACATGATATATAGTCGCATTTTTAAACATATTTTTTATAGTGTACTTTATATATTGGCGGCTGAGTGGAACATCGACCTATCTTGGCAGCTGGTTAAAAAACGACCTACTTCAGAATTTCACTGAAAACCGCCCTATCTCAGAATTTCACTGAAAAACGCCCTATCTCACAATTTCATTGAAAAACGACCTATCTCAGAATTTCTTTCAGAAAAAGCCCTGACTTAGCGACCTTTAAACTAACTAGCACATTCGGTTGCTAAACCAGTAAAAAACAAGCAGAACAAAGCGCAAAATTATCATAACGAAACGAAGAAGCAAAGCAAGATGTATTCATAAATTCCTAAAAACCTTCATTTT
>NW_023483604.1:0-1635 GCF_013731165.1 Rhagoletis pomonella | reverse complement strand
AAAAAACGGCTAAAAACGGCTAAAATGTTTCAACCAGAATTAAATTTTTTTTAAATACATAAACTACAATTAGAAAGAGTAGTAAATCCATTGAATTTTTTTTGGTTAATAAAGATTATTTATACATAGCTAAGCTGTACACCACTTTATTTTTCTTTAACAAAGGAAATTGTCATTATACGTAGCTAAGCTTTACATCAGAAGTCATGTTTGTATTACTTAAATATAAAAACAGAGATAAATTACAAACTTATGGCGCTTTCTTTTCTATTAAACAATTTTGCCTTCTTATAAATATTGGATCATTTTCAGTAGGTTGCTTTTTGTCCCGCAAAATTGCTATATTAGCTGAGAGTATGACACTTTTGATTAGTCGGAGGGCAATATTTTGAGAAATGAACACGTAAAGCTGTGAAAGCAGAAGGTCGTTTAATTTATTGACATTCGTTGTTGTTGCCGACCACTTCACATTTAACAAGTGTATGACATTTAACTAAAATAATGCCACCAGATTCACTAGCAGAAAAATTTTTGTTTCTTAAAAAAGTAGAAAAAAAATTTTAAGCTGGATGAAAATATTAAAAGTGTTGCGCGTTTCCAAACTGCCAGAATTCGGTACACCTGAGCAAACGTTCGAATATACAGTTTTTTGCTTTTCCGAGGTAGGGTACGTAGGTTGATAACAAATTGCTGACGCAAAATATCTTTAAACCTCTGAAAGATGTGCCATTATCCGTGAGACAGGAAAGATGTCGAGTTAAAATGATGCCTGCAACTTGTAACAGAACCAATTTTTGGATTCTCGGAATTTTCTGATAAAGATGTGGTGCTGCTAAATATATATATACAAAAATATAAGCACGAAACTATGTATTTGTCACAAAACTATGTATTATCCACATAAGATGAAAACTACTGCAGTTTTATTTTATAAAATTTAAAAAGTATGTTTGCACCATGTATTGTCTTCCCAGAGAGTTTTGCTCTACATCGAAATTCGTGCTCTTTTAATTTCTAAGTGTAGCAAATAAAACTTCACACCTAAATTTAAGACATTCATAACAAAAATTTTATGTAGAAAATTTCGCTACGTTCTCCCAAATATAAACTGGGACGCAAAATTGAAGCAAGTTTTGCCTATTTTTCTTTAGTTTATTTAATATTTATTATTTTTTATGAATATGTAGCTCATTACTTAACAAACAATATATACTACGAACAGATTTCACACTTGGTGTAAAGATTATGAAAATTCTGCAAAATTTCATCAAAACTTGTAACTTTTTAATCTGCTAAAATGGCGCGTCCCAGTTTATGTGTATTTGGGTCACTCGCTTAAAACATAAAACATTGAAATCGGCTCACTATCTGATTGTTTTTCAATTTTATATAACACAGTCCGACATGAAAATTTTCTCAGAGATAAGACTAGCCATTTCTAATAGATTTTGGAGCGCTAAATTTTTAAAGTTAAAAACTTATATATTTGAATTTTAATAAAATAAGGCGAAGAGCAAAATCGGCTAAAAACGGCTAATTTTTTTTTGCAAAACGGCTAAAAAATCGGCTGAAGGCTAAATCGAATTTTTTTCCGGCTGTTTGCTGTCGCAACCGGCTAAATCTAGCCGGAAAACG
>NW_023483603.1:0-1635 GCF_013731165.1 Rhagoletis pomonella | reverse complement strand
CCATTTCTTTAAATAAAATTAATTGGTGCTCGTTTGTATGTACATACCCAGCCAGCAAAATCATCGTAAACGAGCTCGTAATTGGATATTTTCTCGAAGAAAAACCGGATCAAAAATCGTTTATGATAGCCGTTTACGACTCTTTTTCGAGCACTTTTTCGCTTTAAATTGTGCATCGCCTACGAACAGTCGTAAACGGATCGAAAAAGCATTCGTATGCGAATATTTTTACGTCCGTTTTTTAATTGTAAACGAGTCTCGTAAACGATTAATTTACGTTAAAAAAGCGTCCTTTTACACTGCTTTATCTACTGTTTTTGAATGCTAGAAATAAAGGCAATTAATTAATTCAAATTATTGTAGTTCTTTTATTGAATGGAATTATAATTAATAAATATTTATAGTGCCGGATCAAAGTATTGGCACAGAGAACTTTTCGCAATGTATGCAAAGTTTTTTACTTGAATTTCTTTTCGGAAATTTTTTTTTTTTTAAATATAGCTAGTATGAAGACCTACTTTCAAATCAGATTTTTGAGAAAAATTCTAAGTATGCAGTTTTATATCCCATTATATTTTAGTATAACATAGTGCAAGCTTGAAGTTGCCAGAAAACCACGTTGATTTTTGGCAATTTTTTTACGCAGTTTCTTCCATGCAAATTATGTGCAACATTTTTTTTTGTATGGAAGAAACTGCGTATAAAAAATTGCCAGAAAACAAAGAGGTTTTCTATCTATTCAAGCGCGCACTTTATTATACTAAAATTAAATGGGCTATAAAACTGCCTACTTTGAATTTTTCTAAAAAATCTGATTTGAAAGTAGAACTTCATACTAAATATATTTTTATAAAAAACAATTAGAGAAGAAATCAGAATAAAAAACTTTGCATTCATGGCGAAAAATTCTCTGTGCCAATATTTTTTCCCGGCACGGTATATGTGAAGATATTTTCAGATAAATAAGTATTAAAAAACTATCTATTAACAAATTAACAATTAAATAAGAGGGGTTTAATATATATTATAAAGTAGCTGAATTTATTTTTTATCTTTTTTGCCGATAGGCTGCAAATTTTTTTTGCCGGTCGTGTGCATATTGGAAGTGCTTCTTTGCAACGGAAATAAAAACTTCTTCGTCGGAGTTAAATTTTTGACGAAAAGCACCTAAGAAAATAAAGTGAAAGATTAAACTCCATTGGAAATCGGAAAATTTAATTAAGTAAAAAGTGGTAAAAAATATTAATATCCGTACTTCTTATTGCCGCAGTCGTTGCCAAACCAATAGCGCTATAGGGGAATTAAACGTTTAAATCCTTTAGTGTTGCTCCGCGCAGCCTGTGAAAGAATTGCCAAACTCGTTAAATTAATTTGTATTTTTGAATTACATATATAGTAGCTACTTACAAGAAGTTTAATTATAAAAGAAAGTGGTAGATCGTCCTTTGCGTTTGCACCAGTCCGCCAATAAGTCACATACTTAATAATTTTCTTAAATTGAATATTTAACAAACTACTTACTTATAAAATATTGTGATTGAAGAAAAATTGTCAACAAAACTAAAATTTTTTCTTGTGCTGACAAATTACTACAAGCCTCTTTCTTTTATATTTTTTTGTTTTATCGTTTACGAG
>NW_023483602.1:0-1635 GCF_013731165.1 Rhagoletis pomonella | reverse complement strand
TGCTGAACCTTCGACTATTAAACATCACATTTGGCGACGAGTAAAAAAGGTTTATATATTTTATAACCAACAAAAGTTATTTAACTTAATAAAAAAGTTTGCAAAACCTGAGTAATTGATATTTTCATTACTGAATTTCGCAAATAACTACACATCCAAATAGAAATGGCACCTCCCAACGAGATGAGAGTATTTCAAGCTGTGTCTATGCCAGAATTCAGTATCACAGAAAATTGGGAATTATGGCACGAGAGACTCGAACTACAATTCTTGGAAATAAAGTGCAGTGATGACACGGATAGAGTATCAACATTGTTGAAAACGATTGGATCAGAAGCATACGCCATTTTACGAGGAATTTGTAGTCCAGCACTACCATGTACAAAGTCATACAAGGAATTGTGTGAAATACTGCAACAACAATTCACACCTCCAGTCATCGTTTTTAATGAAATTAAAAGATTTTATGCAGCGAAAAGAGCTGAAAGCGAAAGCGTATCTGCGTGGTTTGCTCGGATAAAAAAACTTGCAGTAAATTGTAAATTCGGTGCAGCATTGGACACCATTATTTTGCATAAATTTGTGGTTGAACTGCCTGGAAAGATTTTCGAGAAAATCTGTGAAGAGGACGAAAAAATTGACCCTCTCCAAGGCTTTACAAAAGGCATTAATACGTGAAACGAAGCTGGCTCAATCAAGCAATGATATTGAAGTTAATTACATCAAACAACGTGGCAAATTTAACAACAAAAAACTACAAGAGCAACGCAGTAAGGTCGAACAACAACAACAGCAAAGCGAGCAAAGTATCGAAATGTACACACTGTGGATGGAAAAAACCACCAATCCAACACCTGCAAATTCAAGAACAGCACTTGCCATTTTTGCGGCTCAGTTGGGCATTTGGCAAACATTTGCAACCGTAAACTTAAGAGTGATAAAAATGTTCAATTTGTTGATTCAACACATGAGAAATATTCTAATAATTTTTTTGATTCTATTTATAGCATTGGTATGAATGAAACTAGCGATTTTAATTTTTCCGTATATGCCATCCATGGAAACGCTGCACTGAATCATTATACCCTGAAGGTTGAGGTTAACGGAATACAAATAACAACGCTGTGCGACACCGGCGCTCCTTGTTCTCTAATGTCAGCTAATACATTCGCTGCGTATTTCGATCGAAAGGTGCTACAGCAATGTTCAGTACCATACACCGGATACACAGGTAACCTGATTAATATTATTGGTGAGTTTAAGGCTTGTGTTAACTTCAATGGACAAAAAATTTATGGTAAATTTGTAGTTACAAATACAGACAGGCCAACCTTATTAGGGAGAGACTTTCTTCGTTCCCTAGGTTTTGAGTTAACTCAATCTAATTTGAGTTCAAAAAAGGAATCGTTTTCTTCCGGTGAGCTAGGTCTGAATTCTAATACTAGTAATGTTACTTCCAAATCAAATTCAGTGAATTATTTAAACACGTATAATGAAATAATTGAACAAATTAAAGCAGAATTTGCTGAAGTATTTCAAAGTGGTTTGGGTAAATACAATATATCAACAATTTCTTTACCAATTTCGTAAGATGCAGTTCCTGTATTTTTCAAACCAAGACCTATACCCATAGCA
>NW_023483601.1:0-1635 GCF_013731165.1 Rhagoletis pomonella | reverse complement strand
TTTACCAAGAAATACGTTTATGGTAAAATTTTGGAAAATGGGCGTGGCACCGCCCACTTATGATCACATATAAGTATATCGGTAACCGTTCTACCAATTTGTACCAAACTCGGTATGGTTATTGTACTTGCCACGTGTAAGCAAAACGTTGAAAATTATTGAAATCGGACTAAAATAACGGCCGATTCTCATATAACGGTAAATTTAAGAAATGCTTGAAACTTCAATATTTCGAAATTGAAGGACGCTAATTTACTCAAGATTAATACACCCCGGCTTACCATCTAGCGGAAGGTTTCGGAAGGGTGAAAAAACATATGTTTAATACTTGCGCCGGGTATTTAATGTTCGGCTCCGCCCGAACTTAGACTTTCTTACTTGTTGTATATGTGTTGTGTATATGTTTATTTATAAACGTATGTGTTCCTATTCTTTCGTGCGTGTTTATTGATATATCTGTAATGTAGTGTTTTCGGACGGTACTAGCTCTTACTGCCAATATAGGAGTATTGCATATGGGCATTCCCATGGTGGCGCACGTGACAGTCGTACGATTTCAATGTGATACAAAAAAGGAATACCATTTGTTTTCTTTAACTTTTTTGGGCCATTGTATAGCACGTAATTAGCTGTATACTTAACCGAAAAATTAAATCAATCGAACTGCTTGGTCCTGAAATATAAGCATTTAAAGAGAGGTTCGTTACGTGACAAAAAATGGAAGTTGATTTTTTCTTTTCTCGCAAAATCGCAAAACTCTGCGAATTGTGGATGGCTATTTTGATGAAACTTATTTTGATATGATTTGGAGCAATTCTAGTTGTTTTTAGAGTTTTTTGAATTAATGCAAATTGTTTCAATTCTCTTTTACAACCCCAAGTGTGAAACGTGACGTGATGTGGCGTGACGTGACATAAATTTCCATCGTTATATTTTTGTTAATATTGCTTTTAAATGAATTTTCAACGCAAATAAAACATGTATTTTATGTAGAATATACTTTATATTTTGACTTCAGCGCCAATTCAGGGTCAATTTATTGGAAATCTATGATTTATTATGTTTCAACCACATACGCCAAATTCGAAACAAATCGGACCATAAATACCGTTTTTCGAAATATCTCGACCTTGGAACCACCTAGGAAGACCATTTTATGGAAACATGATTCTACTTACATAGCCAGTATATATTTTAAAAAGCAGACAAATCGGCCCGTAAATACGTTAGATATAAAACTTTTATTTTTTTGTCGTGGTGGACCTTCGCTTAGCGGAAATAATTATTATTTGATTTTTATTTTTTCGATCAGGAATAATGATTATTTTATGATTTTCATTTTTTTGCTCAGAGATACATAAATATTATAATTGAGTGTTATTTTTCCACTTAAAAATAATGATTATCTATAAAATTTAAAAGGCCATACACACGCATCCAAATTAAGTTTCGACGTAAAGTTTTGGGACTTATTCCTTTTATTAGGGTGTCGTTACCTCTAAAGAGGATACGTGGAAAATTATGCTGGTATAGCCTTTGAGTGTTTTGTATAATAAGTAAAAAAAAACTCAATAATATTTAATTATTATCTTTGCGTGAAAAAATTAAAATCATAAAATAATCACTATTTTTGAT
>NW_023483600.1:0-1636 GCF_013731165.1 Rhagoletis pomonella | reverse complement strand
ACATATGTACATATGTACAACTCCGCATACATACATACATAGATATGTACATAATTACGCGCATATTCAAATACAACAATAACTATTTCATTCATAAACGCATGCGCATATTTCTCAAGGCCAAGTAAATTCATTCATAAAAACAACCGCAGCACATCTCCCCGCAAATTCATCACCAACAAGCGCAACTTTGTCAATCCGACACAAAAATTCTAAAATCTTAAAATGAAGAAATCTCGGCCAGCCAAGTGAAAAGTGGCAATTATTTCTCTATAACCAGTAAAATAAGTTATCTCGAATCTTGGCAATTTTTGGTAATTTTTGGTAATTTTTGACAAAACACTCTATTTCTCTGTTCCATACCAATATTTCAATCATTAACTAGTATTTTAAAGTGTCATTTTAATAAACATTAAATAAAAGTGTACGTTTTCTGCAGGAAAATACATTAATTTTTTTTTAATAAAATCAAAACTTGTAAAATCACAAACATATGAGGTTTTATCGGAAGTTCACAGATGTAACGTGGCAACTTAGCTCGTTTTCATATTTTTCGGTCCGAAATTGTAAAATTTTCGTCCATGCCGCGCCACAATTTTTGTACAGGTGGGTCAATGTGGCTTGAACAAAATTTACATATATACAAAAAAATTATTTTATTTATTTTTTAATATTAAAAATTTCTATACTTCCAAGCGTTTATAAAAATATATTTACATATATGCAAGGACGATTTTTAATATTTTTCATCCGTAAGCAATTCTTCAGTACCATAAAAGATTCAAACACATCAAAGTACAAGCAATGCAACGTTCAAGCTAGTGCTACTCCACTGTACATGTGTATATGAATGTATGCATGTATGCGTGTAAAAAATGTCAATTCCAGTTGGTTTTTAACCATTTGAGCGTAGCAATTTTTTTCGTTCCAGCTGTTAATAACACACTATTTTACAACGCTTTTTATGGTTAATCTTTATGAAAGTTACATGTATCGTCGAGAAAATGGTTACATGCAGAATTTTAAATTAATTAATATTATTCACCATACAAAATGTACTAGTATTGCTTTATTAAATGCAAACTTATGCGAAAATCTAAATATTTCGTAAACTCGGGGTTAATGGTTTCGCGCACGTGCCAATCTGGTGCCGATTCGCAGAAATTGAATAATTTGTGCTGATGGCAGCGGCGAGGGGAAGACGAAAGCAGACCAATCGTACATTTGTATGTACATATATGTACATTTATAAATGCATACATACTTACATTTTTACGCGTTTGGCTTTTTGGCAGAATGAAAAATTCGATGACAGAAATAACTTCACAAATATGTACTTTTTAGATTTAGGTTTATTATTTAACACAAATAATACAATTAGTATAATATTTATATGAATGAAATTATATTAAACCTGTAAATAAAAAATAGCTGAAATAAAATAGAAGATGAAATTACAATTTACTTTAATTATATATTAATATCGAATTGATTGGTAAATTTATTAAAAATATGTACATAAAATATAAAATTTTAATAAAAATGAGCATAAATATCCGAAAAAAAACGAAATTAATAAATTAGCTTCTGAATTAAAGAGAAAAATAAAGAAAACTTAGCTCATAAATATATGAGA
>NW_023483599.1:597-1636 GCF_013731165.1 Rhagoletis pomonella | reverse complement strand
AATTCTCTCATTCTCCGCACAGAGTTACATTCATGTTTCAGAAAAAAACTTTAAAATGTAAATTGAGAAATATTTTAGAAAAATGTGTTTTTATTAATTTGAATGGATTAAATAAGAAATTAAAAATGCATGCCAAGTCTTGCATTTCCAATAATAACGATAAATGTGAATGTTCCAGGCAAAAATTTTAAATATTTGTGAAATTTATCGTTTTGCGCTAAAATACAACAATGCGTGTAAAATTTGTTGTGATTGTTTCTGTTTTGAATACCATATTCGTGCCTGCCGATGGAAAAAATAGGTAAATTTCCATTTATTTTTAAGAGAACATATAAATCAAAATATATTTCTTTCCAGAGCGACATACGGACAAGTAAGGTGATACATTTGTGTGATGAATATCGTGGAAAATTTTTTGCATCAAAATTTCTATTCCAATTTGCATTTGAATTATGATATCAACAGGGATGCTTTGGAACGTATTTTTTGAAGACAAATTTTTTATAAATCTTGAGATTGTTGATTTATTTTAGAATTAAAAAAGCTAGTTTATATTAAAAAATATATTTAGACTAGAAGTATGTAAACTACTTTTATTACGAATTGAAACGATTTTAATGAATATTCATGGTTACCATTAATAGTAGTAGGGCAGTTAGATCTAAATGCATATTTGACAAGGAAGATAGAATACAAGATTGCGCCGTCCTGGCGACGATACATATCTGTACAAAAAGTAAACAAAGTCGAGTTGGATGTTGAAAGAAAATGTGAGAACAGCCAATTTTCTTAATAATAAATTTTTGGACGTGTTTTAATTGTGCTAATTTCTAATAGCCTTATTCATAAAAACTAAAGTACTTTAAAAAAGGTTTATAAATTTAAAAATGTTTGCAAACGGCAATTTAAAAAGCTTTTTAAAATTTTTGTTTTTTATGAATAAGGCGATAAAAATATATGATTTAAAATAACTTTTAACAAGGAAAATATGCAAAAACATGATTTTTGCGGAAGTAGGTATTAGTGAATTGCAGTGCAT
>NW_023483599.1:0-497 GCF_013731165.1 Rhagoletis pomonella | reverse complement strand
ACAAAAATTTTAAAAAGCTTTTTAAATTGCCGTTTGCAAACATTTTTAAATTTATAAACCTTTTTTAAAGTACTTTAGTTTTTATGAATAAGGCTATAAAAATATATGATTTAAAATAACTTTTAACAAGGAAAATATGCAAAAACATGATTTTTGCGGAAGTAGGTATTAGTGAATTGCAGTGCATTTAAAGTTTCTGAGGTTTCGTTTACTTTTAGATCAGAATTGTCAAAATGAGAAATTCAAAGTAGCAGTACAATAATCATAGAAAAGAAGTTTGCGCCCTGAAAGTTCTGGCATCTTTTTTGGTTTCGGTTTGACAGCCAGCTGCTGTGATGATGTGGAAATTTACCACAATGAAGAAAAATATAACAATTAAGTGAAAAAAATTTGATAGTGAAAAATTTTTAGTGTTTCAAGAACGATATTTCGGACAAATCGTTAATGAACAACTATTTTTCCTTCCTGTCTGCTTTGGTTTTGGCAAAAAAGTTGAT
>NW_023483598.1:0-1636 GCF_013731165.1 Rhagoletis pomonella | reverse complement strand
TTTCAAGCAAGTGTTGCATATTTTAGCGAAAGAGTGGATAAAACTATGTTTAAAATACCATTTCAACTATTATTATCGTGGAAAAATTACGAAATTTATGCCATTTTCTAGAAAGAATACCTTAAAGAGGCATATTTTTGTTTAGATATAGTATGTGCTACGTAAAAATACAAATTAGTCTAATATTATTTATATTATACCTTAAAAATTCCCTGAATTCATCAATTCATGTTTGTATTAAAAAGAAAAACAATTTTATTTTATGTTTTTCTTTTTTTAGTTTAGATACTGCAAAAGGCATACTTTATTATTTTGGAATTAAAAACGTAGCAGATCGTAGGTAAAGCGGAGTAGTGTAGTAAGTTTAAGATTTTCTTTGAAACCGTACTAAATCTACTACGATCGTAGTAAAACTCTAACCCTGTTGGCAGGTCAAATGAAAGCTTTTGGCTCATTCTGATTGGCTGAAGCAGAAAGCTTTCTGATACAACTCTGCGCTGAACTGGTTTTCAATCGAGTTAAATGATTTAACTGGTTCAATTTTCCAACAACAATTGGATGCGAGTTAACTTGTTTATGAACATGTTCTGTTCATTTAACTGGTTCAAGCCCATTTAACATGTTTAACTCGTCAATTTGAACATAGTATTACACTACCCCCTCTTAAACTCAGATATACATTTTAATATTTGCTTATTTACATGTCTTTATATATATGTATTACAAAATTCAATTTCAGTAGTAGTACTTCAGTTACAGATATTTTTTTAACAGTGCCGAAGTTATATTGAATTTTATTTACTTAATTGACTACTCGACTACTCAGTTTATATTTATTACCTTGCGTATCGTTTTCTTTTATTATTGTGGCGAATACTGCGGCAACGCGAAGCGAACAACGAGAAATAGGCAGAATGTTCGCGGAATGACGTAGAATGTTCCACAAAGAGAAACGTCAAGTTGGATGAACACTGCGAACAGCGAGAGAAAGAGAATGAGCGAAGAACTTCAGAACATTCTAGAGTTGCCATGAGTGCGACCGCAGGTATATAAGAGCCACGACACAGCGGAGTTGGGGAGTTATAAGTCTGCAAGCTACAAGTAAAGTGAGTTGCAAATAAGCAAGCTTGTGTTAACTAGTTTTGTAAAGCGTTATAATTTCTTAAACAAGTATTGTAAAGTGTTTGATGTACAATAAAGTTATTTGTACTGTAATTTGGACGCGTAGGCATTTATTTAACAATCCAGAGTTACGAACCGAAGTATTTGGGAAATCCGGACGAGTAGTCAAGGGCTTTGTTTCTTTTCTTTTCTAGCAGATAATTATCAGGAAGAAGAAGAATGAGGAAATTGAAAGAATTACGCTCACAGAGAGCGAAATAACGAAAAAGTAAAGAAACGCAAAACTAGCAAGTAATCAGCTGATCGGTGTATTTGACTATTGAAAGTATTTGGCGCGAATTTTTGTTTATCCATTTTGACAGCTGGTGCCAACAGGAGGACAGGAGAGCCACAAAAAAAAGAGCGTAAGATCGAGAGAGAGCTGCTATTTTCTGCTAGTTTTTTGGGTTAAGAAACGCTTTCCAGCAGAAATTAGTGATAATTTGTGATAATTATCAGTTGAGAAACAAAGCTA
>NW_023483597.1:0-1636 GCF_013731165.1 Rhagoletis pomonella | reverse complement strand
AAGTTTGTGAGAATTGCCCATTAGGCTGGGTCGATTTTGTATGGGGGGAAAAAAAGGCATTTGACCGTATTGTAATAGTAATATTATGATGTCTTAGGTCTAAGCCAATTGTTATTTCCTTTTTGGTTGTTGTTGTTTCCGACAGGGTGGGTGTATGATGTATTATGGAACGACAGTACGTCCGATGCAGTATTTATTTGCTCATTTATTATTTGTCCTTTGAAGGTCTTCTGACCGTATTGTAATAGTAATATTATGATGTCTTAGGTCTAAGCCAATTGTTATTGTCCACGAAATATTAATTTAAAACCTATCTTTAGCCCGCGCAATTGAATCAAAGTGTATGAATTTTGAAAATTAAACTTTGGCATTGTAATATCTATGGAATGCGTTAATTGTTATAAACAGGACGATATATCAAATTAAGGGTTATTAAATTTAGTATCTTACGCCCACTTATCATTTTTCAATAAGTCTACAAGTTTTTAAGATATTAAGATAAAACTTACAAAAACTATAATTATCTCTTATGAATTTTCAATTCTTCATTACCTCAGCAACAAAGTGAAAAATTCAAAAAAGTGAGACGAGATTTATTTCAAACGTTTTAATGTTTTCGGATGTTTATATAATATTAAGAGGGCCATGGACTTGGTCACGATAAAAAAAAAATCACGAAAAAATTCGAAGTTTGTGAGAATTGCTCATATCCTCTCTCAGATCATATTCGATCTTTGAAATTGAATCAAAAATGGTTATTCAAAAACTCACAAATCTACAAAATCGTGTTTTCGGACCTAAATGGCCTTTAAACAATCTATAAAAATAGGCAACAATATTTCTCATAAAAACAAATATAATTTGGGGGTAAGGTGTTGAAATTACCATAAAAAACATTTTCGATGGGACCCTAGTGTGCACATTGTTCTAATATAATATTCACAATTATTTTCATGAAACATTTTTTTCATTAATTAATTCATGGATAATTCCTAGAAATTGTTCGAGTAAGCAGTTTTATAGCCCGTTTAATTTTAGAAAAATAACGTGCAAGTTTCAAGTGTCTAAAAATTACCGTTGATTTTTTAGAATTTTTTTTGGGGAGGGTATTACGCGTTTTCTTCTATATAACGCATAATCAAAATCTATTTTAATATGGAAGAAAACGCGCAACACCCTCCACAAAAAAAAATCTAAAATAGCGACGGTAATCTTTAGCAACTTGAAACTTGCATTTTGTTGAACGGGCTACAAAACTGCATACTCAAAAATTTCTAAAAATTCAGAATAAAAGATTTGAAATTTTGATACAAATTTGTTTAATTTGTTTGTACTTTATATAAAGTATGAAGCTGTTTTTGCATATTGAACCAAACCTCTATATCCCTATGGTATTCGTGCCCTCTTAACGAATCTGAGGTCTGTTCGTCTCCATCACGTCAGGTTCAAAGTGATTTGGGAAAAATTCGTTGAACAAACCTGAAAATTCGATACAATTCTTCTGAATTTGACCTTGAGATGACCTTGGCTTGACCTCTAGATAACTTGAAGAATGAAATTTTTTTTCAGACCCCGGGTTCGCGTTCAGCGCGTCGAATACCATAGGGATATAGAGGTTTCGTTCAATATGCAAAAA
>NW_023483596.1:838-1636 GCF_013731165.1 Rhagoletis pomonella | reverse complement strand
AAGCCATAAAATCTGTATCGTTCGTGTTCGTTCAATTTAAAAAAAAATGAGGTGTCAAATTCAAATAATCGCTTCCGCAGATGTTTACGTTAAATATTTAACACCAAGTCATAAAATCTGTATCGTTCGTTCGATTTTCAAAAAGGAGGTAGGTGTCAAATGAAAAGGCTTGCCCTGTACATGTGTAATATGGTTTTAGTTTTGTGCCATATGTATGTAAGAAAATCAAAATCAGATTATTTAATAAGTTAAATAAATTACCCCAATATGGGTATCGATCGAAATGGTTTTGAATAAACTTTATTTTTTAATTAAATTTAGGATTGATTCTGTTTGAAAAATCGAATCTAGTTAAAAAGTGTTGTGCTTAAAATACTATGCAACAATTAAAATATTTTTGAGGTGCTTGCAGAGAGTGGCCACCTGCCTAAAAAGTAAAACTCAAATTACACTATGCGACAGCCGAAACCAGCCGGACTTTGTTAACATTCTCTGAAAGTATACCCATCCAGTAATAAAATACTCGGTGGATTTGCAAAAATTAGCTCGTAGTTTTATTTCATGGCCTACTAAAGTTTTCATGTCTCGGCCTAAGTAGTTTTCAAAAAAGTCGAAAAATAGTTAAAATAAATGTTTGAGTTTAAGACATATATAATAAAATTTCATGGGAAATATTTTTGTAGAACATTTTAACCCATTAGCTCGCGCCTAAAAGGCTTATTTTGACCCTTACTTCAAGAAATCCCGCCAGAAGCAAATTTGGAAGGTCGTTAGAGGATTGATATATTCTAGAAAATT
>NW_023483596.1:0-738 GCF_013731165.1 Rhagoletis pomonella | reverse complement strand
GCCTAAGTAGTTTTCAAAAAAGTCGAAAAAATAGTTAAAATAAATGTTAGAGTTTAAGACATATATAATAAAATTTCATGGGAAATATTTTTGTAGAACATTTTAACCCATTAGCTCGCGCCTAAAAGGCTTATTTTGACCCTTACTTCAAGAAATCCCGCCAGAAGCAAATTTGGAAGGTCGTTAGAGGATTGATATATTCTAGAAAATTATTCTCCTGGAAATTTTACTAGGGGTCTTCTCAGGTGAAAGCTTCTGCCACCAACGTAAAAGCCTCTACACATTTAAAATAAAAAATCAACAAGAAAACTAGTTTTGTACAAAAAAAAATTTTAAATTTGAGTTTGGACTAACAGCTCCTTCTAGGCACAGATTTTTTGTCCCGATGCATCAGTTCGAAAAACATGTATTTTTTCTTACTTGCATCCCTAAGACAAATGGAGTGCCACACCCAGTGATGACAAATTTAGGGCTGCTTGTTCAATGTCTGGTTATCACTACTTGCCGGTTAAACATCATTATCGACGTTTTCGACATCATGCATATAACATGTGATCGATAAAGCAGTCGTTGTACTTAACCAGAGCTTCTACCTCCGATTAGTGTTAATCAGACATTGAACAACCGGCCCTTAGTCAGAAAGAATAAAGTCGAAGAGTTGATTTTTTTGGAAATAAAGATGAAATTCGATTTTTTTCTAGAAAAATTCGATTTTATCCGAATTTTAGCAACACAAAG
>NW_023483595.1:0-1636 GCF_013731165.1 Rhagoletis pomonella | reverse complement strand
CATGCATAAGCTCACATCTGGATAAGCTTTCAAAATTAAAAAAAAAATAGCGCAAATTCTACTAACAGAAAAATACATATCATGTCAAGAAAGATTGACTACACACAGATATTAAATTCAAAACTTTCGATCAGAAATCGAACAAAAAGTATTAAATCAGTCTTTAAAAAAAAAATTAAAACACAAAATTATGAATATAAAAAAAATCAGTCGGGCTCAACCGGGATTTGAACCCGGGACCTCTCGCACCCAAAGCGAGAATCATACCCCTAGACCATTGAGCCGCATAACGGACGGTTGCCAAAACGCAGTTTTGTGCCGTAAGTAAATTTTTAAACAATTTGCTAAAATGTTTTTGTTTTTTATTTGTTACACAGCAGTATATAATAAAAATTTAAAAAAAATTTCGTATCTTTATTTGTTATATATGTGCATATGCACATAAGTACATACCTACATATAAAAGCAAACTAGTCAGTTGTGCTATTCCGTACGCCTTCATCTTGTTTTAGCAAGGCACAGTGTGAAATGTTGCATAGTTTTAGGCGAAGGCCCAACATAAAATTGTCGATATGGCAGTATTAAGTTATACTGCTTGATTGTGATTAAAATCTACGTTAATGATCTATATCTGTGTTCGTATAGAAAAGTAGCTTATGTCGAAAGGCTGACTTTAATATAAATCGGCATTTGCAGTATACGATTGCGAATGACTCGCTGGCGCTGAGCCGTTGAACAACTTTTAGCAAATAAACGTGCAAGAAATAGTTCCGATACTAGCAAGTCAATATTCTTATTAAGTCTCATCAAAAAAATTCCTTGTCGTTCAAAGAATAAAAGGAATGCCGCATTATACTAAAGCCAACCTTTCGACATAAGCTACTTTTCCATACGAACACAGATATATACACACATACATATGTACGTACAGTGTTCCACATATCATTTTCGACCAAATTCAAAATGATATAGTTTGCTACTTGCGCATGTTTATTCATTTCACTGGTTTACAGCAAAAATGTTCAAAGGCCCTTAATATGAAATACGGCAAATGAAAGCTAACAAAATTCTATATAGACCGTGTATATTTACATCACTTTTCGAAAGGTCTGAGTTTCTGACAAAGTAATTAATCATTCGAGATTTTTTGTTTTTCTTTTATGAAAATATGAAAAAAAACACTTTAACAGGAGAAAAATTAAAAAATAACAGGTTCTGTATAAAATGTTTGCCTTTGTGCTAAAGCCTGTTCTGTTACAAAAAAATTAAGTTACTAATGAAGAAAATCAATGGATGAGTAAAGAAGTAATGAGCGGTCAAATGAAAATGCACAAAGATTTTCTATATGAAATATGAGCATAAAAGCGTGCTACTAAGGTGTACATGGCGTATGAGTAACAATATTTTCTGCTCATTTCTCATTGTACTCCGAAAATTCCTTCTCGTATAATACACTTACATACATGCTTAGCTAGAACGGTATGATTTTTCGAAAAGGTGGCAAGCCTGATCAAAGATATTTTTAAACAAAATAAATCCCTTTCGCATATTTTAGTATTTCATAAAACTTGCGTATAAGTTAATTTAAGTAATTCGACTACTAAAACAGGTGTAAATCCTTTTCAAAAGTATTTTC
>NW_023483594.1:0-1636 GCF_013731165.1 Rhagoletis pomonella | reverse complement strand
CCTAACTAAAAGATGGTGTGGCACGGTGGGCCTTAACATAAACCCCGCCAAAACAGCCGTTATTACTTATACTAGGAGAAGAAACCTTCCAGGCATGCACCCTATAACATTAGGAGGCATAGAGATATAGAGAAATATGTAATGAAGTAAAGTATCTAGGAGTCATCTTCGACAGCAAAATGCTATGGAATAAGCACATTGAGTACGCTGTAACAAAAGCCACACGAGCTTTAATGGTGTGCAGGAGACTGGCCGGCAAATCGTGGGGGTGCAGCCCCTACATCCTACGATGGATGTACACAATGATTGTCAGGCCAATAGTTACATATGGAGCAGTGGCATGGTCCGAGCGGGCTGCCCTCAACACGGTAAGGGCGTCGCTTTCCAAGCTGCAGTGACTGGCGTGCACCTGTATAACAGGTGCCATGCGCACCTGTCCCACTGCAGCCCTGGAGGTAATCCTGGACCTGTCGCCACTGCACATAGTCATAGAACAAACCGCCAAAAAAGCCCCCCCTAAATTTCATGAGGGAGGGCACTGGAAAAGGCAAGGTGGTCTCGAGCAGACTCGGAGAGGAAATCAAAAGCAAGATTCCTATCTCCCAGCTCAATAGAGACGACATGGTTAGGCTAAGAACCTTCGAGAAAAAGTTTAGAACCGAACTAGGGAGCAAGGCAACCTGGAACGAGGCAATGTTAGATAACACCTTTCGGCCCCATACCCAAAGGTGGTTCACAGATGGCTCCAAAACCGACGAAGGGATAGGGGCAGGAATACATGGCCCCCCAAGCCAATATCTCCATTCCCCTGGGGAACTATCCCAGTATCTTTCAGGCGGAGGTTTTTGCCATCGACATTTGTGCGGAGGTAATTCTGCAGAGACAACCAAGAAAACAGCACATTGTCATATGCAGCGACAGTCAGGTAGTTTTTCTGAAGTAATATTTAGGTACTAAGCAGTTAAATAGCGTTTCTTTTGAAATTGTGAAACACATATTAGGAGTAAATAAAGAGAATCTTTGTAATTTCAAATTGAAGCAGAAAGAAAATATGAAATCTTGAAATCTTGGTGAGGGTTTACCATACGCAAATATGAGCGGCTAAGTTCAGATTATTGGTGTGTGGTGTTGCACTAGTGCAACAGAGGGGAAATGGGTGTGGCGCCGAAACGATAAAACAGACATGTGACTAAACGGACCTTAGACACATACATGCATTCGGACTATTGTCAGGAATAGGGGACCTTGCGGAGTAGTTGGAGTCGTGGCAGGGTCCATGGCTGCTTCGTGTTTATAAGCAGATGGGGAGGGATATGACTCCGCCTGACCGGACTGTTTTCCTTCTTTTCGCTTTCTCTCCTCTTCTTGAATCTTCATTTTTCAGAACAAGGCTTGACGTACGTAATTTTGTTAATGTGGTTGTCGGTGAGATTGGTGGATGTGACCCCCCCCAGCCGACGAGCTAGCCTGGGCTCGCCAGCATGCCTTAGTACCACCGTAATTCGCCCCAAAAGCCAGCCACGATACAATGGCGCCCAACGAAATAGCCCGATAAACTCTTTTTTTTATATCCTCAAGTTGCTATCTTTTATCCTATCCCATATTTCTATCTTACCTCTTAATACTATCACTTTTC
>NW_023483593.1:0-1636 GCF_013731165.1 Rhagoletis pomonella | reverse complement strand
ATCGGATGTCTTGTTGGGCCGTTTAAATGGAATTGCGCAGGAGTCTAGTCTTAACTAATTGAAGTTTTATGTTAGTCGGTAGACAATAGCAGCTATTCCAGAGATTTCTGAGGATGTGGTAGATTTTAGAAATGCTATGGCTTATGTGATCTGTGCAAGTTAGTCGAGAGTTCATTTTAAATCCCAGGTTAGTTACAACAGAATGAAAAGAGCTTATGGTTTCGTCCAGGACTATAGGTGATAGTTCACTCAGATCGAAAGAGTCGTGAGATATAGGTAAGACCTGTGTTTTTGCTGCATTTAAGCAAAGGCCATTTGTCTTGGCCCAGCTACACAGTCTTTTTAGGTCATCATTTAACCTGCATACTAAATCTTCGCCAAGACCAATAGGATGCGAAAGGTAGATCTGGGTATCATCAGCATATAGATGTATTGAAGAGTTTTGACAGCAGTTGACAATATCATTAATAAAGATGGTGAAAAGTATGGGACACAGGATTGAACCCTGAGGTACACCAGAGGAAGTCTTCAAACGCTGCGAAGTGATGCTGCTACACTGTACTTATTGTAGCCTATTCGAGAGGTAGCTTTTTATTAATTTTACTGACGTTGAGTCGAAACCAAAATAATCTTGTAACTTAGCTAGTAAGATATTATGATTAACAGAATCAAATGCTTTTGAAAAATCCAAGAGAACCAATATAGTGAGATTTTATTATCAAAAGCGGGGCGGATATCATCCATTACCTTAAGTATTGCAGTAGTACAACTATGCCCAGATCTAAAGCCAGATTGGTACTCAGATAACAGGTTGTGATTATTCAAATGCGACACTATTTGTTTACAAATAATTTTTCAAAAACTTTTGATAGCGCTGGTATTATACTGATGGGCCTATAGTTTTGGGGGGAGTCACACAGCTTGCCTTTAGGGGTCGGAAAAACGATTGCGACTTTCCACTGACTAGGGAATGTTGACGACGTCAAAATGAAGTTAAAAATATGGCTAATTAGGGGAGTGCATAAGGAAGGATTATTTTTAGAAAGCGTAGGCTAAGACCATCCACGCCAATAGCATTCGATTTTATGGCATATATGCAGTTGATAATTTCATTTTCAGTGGTTGAGTTGAATGTAAATTTAACTGTAGGATTACAGGTCAGACTTTGGTTAGTTTTAAAGGATGACTCACTTGTTTGCTGCTTATTTACCTCTAAAAAGTATGAGTTCGTTACATTTGCATCAATCGTGCATGCTTTCTTGTCTTTCACGCAGACTCCTAACGACTTGAGATTTTTCCATAAATCTTTCGTGGAAACTGTTTCATTAAATTTACTCTGCAAATACAATCTTTTATTCGCGCGTAAGTTTCTAGTTACTACATTTCGTAAATCCCTGTATCTATTCCAGCGTTCAGCTACAGGATTACGCTTCCAATACTTATACGCTTTATTTCGGTCCTTTATAAGATTTAAAATTGATTTGGTGAACCAGGGTTTTCTATTGCAAGTTATTTTAATTTTACGGAGAGGGACATACTTATCAAACTAATATTTTACCAGCTTAGTAAAATGCTCTAATTTTTCGTCAATATCTGAGAGGCGCCAGCAGAAATTCCAGCCCAGAGAACTCGATTC
>NW_023483592.1:0-1637 GCF_013731165.1 Rhagoletis pomonella | reverse complement strand
TCCTAGAGTTCGTCTGGCATGAATTCGCGACGAATACACTCCCTTAACCCTCCGATGAGTGACAGTGCCGATGACGTTAGATTCGTGAGAAGGTCCTTAGGGACCTACAAAGAGTTGCTCGATGTTTCGACTGTACATGTGCAACTTCTTTGGTATTTATGTTGTCTTTTGATTAAATTAACGTCCTGCATATATATTAGGAATGAAATAATTTGAAGAACAAGTGAAAAAAAAATCAAAACATGAAGACAAGTAACTTGTTATTTCTTCTAAAATTGTACAAGGTCCCTAGGGACCTTGTCACTAATCCCCGTACTATATATGTTGAAATCTGAATAACACTCGAACGTGATCCCGTATTCCTTCGAAACTTATTTTAAACGATTCAGCTTAATTTATTCTTGGAATACTTGTATAAATTCTTTTCAAAAATGCATTGAACAAAAAGATATAGGCACATGAAATACGAAAAGGTCCCTAGGGACCTTCTCACAAATCGAAGGGTTAAGCTCGAAACTAAACTTAACTTGGACGCTTTGCTGAGTGGTTAATCGTGTAATGATCTCGCCTTGTATTTTTATTCAAAATTCTTTTTCTTTTACAGAAAATGTAAGTAGAACTGCGATGTGGGAAGGCTTTTAATATAGGCTGTTACTTTCAAGGGCGTTTTGTTCAAAATTTCAAATGGATTAAGTATAGTACCACCTAAGTGAGCTAGCCTGCGCAAAGCGAGAGCGTCACATTCACAGAGAATGTGTTTTGGCTTTTCTTCGTTCAGCTCACAATAGCGACAGACATTTGTTTCTGAGAGATTAAATTCAGACGGTACCAAGATGTTAGAATGCCAGAAATTTTGGTTTTTTATTACCAAACTATGAACAAGCATCTGCGAAGTGCTGAATGAAATTTATTTGAACGAAAAAGCCGCCAAACACATATCTATGAAAAGTAAACAAGCCCCCCGCTGCATTTGGTTTTCGATAGTTCCGAATTAGTTCTAAATTCGACATATAAGATCTAGTTCGTTCTGCATCCCATTTTCTAAATAAAAAAGTGAAATAAAAAAGTTTTTTTTTTAACATTTCACCGATTTTGGATTGGTGGGGATCTAATTACTATCGGACTGGTTCGTTCATGGCGATGAAGACCTAGTGCGGAACTAAATGTTTGATTAACTACACTGAGAAAAAGGATTAGTTTCGACAACTAAAGATATTTAGTTCCCGAATTTTGACAATATTTGGGAACTGTGACCAAGGATTGGGAACTATTACCATGGGTTGGTAATTATAACTAAATATATTAGAGCTTCTAATATTCATCTAGGTTGTACCAAATCGTTAATTTAGTTGAAGGGTTTGGTAAATACTAATAAATATTTTTTTGGATCATATTTCTACAAATTCCATTCAACTTAAAGTATGGTTCATAAAAGGATGCCATTAAGCTCTGCTAATACAGATAAGCTCTCTTTCAACACATGGATTAGTCATAGTTACCAAATCTTAGTTGATCGACCCCGTAAATAATGATCAGCGCTCTCTGAGCCCATGTGGGTTTCACATACGAAGAGCGCCAGCTAAGCAATGAACACAGTCCCACTTATTGAATCGTTTGAATGCGCTAGTATGCCGACC
>NW_023483591.1:0-1637 GCF_013731165.1 Rhagoletis pomonella | reverse complement strand
CCCATGCTCTTAGAGAAAATTGGAGCTATTTGAAAAGGAGACGTGGCGCCTTTTAAACGCACTGAAACTATTACGTATCTTTGTATGCATGTACAGTTTTGCTAAGTTATTTAAGACAGCAAATTTGCCTTCTGACAACCACCAAACCGTAATATTAAAAGACAAATGCGTCACTAAAAATCATGAACGTGAACTCTTGGTGAAAATGTTGGACCAAAATGTTTCAATAAAAAAATTTATTTTGGGCGGGACGAAGTTCGCCAGGTCTGCTAGTCTATATATATAAAAATGAAATGTTTTTCGCATGACCGCGATGCCTGACCAAACGGCAGAACCGATTTGAATTCTGTAAAAAGTACTACTTTGAACCATCTGTGTGGAAGGTTTTTCGATAAAAAAAATTCAAAACTTTTTGTTGTTGTTGCCAAAAAATTAGGAATACTGCGACGTCACGATTTCACAATTTCATACAGTTTTCTGTACATTGAATGCTCCTAAACTACTAGACGGCTAGACCGATTTGGTTCATATTTCGAACATATATCAGTACCTCGAAAAGAAATATTTCTACAAAAAATTTGCTCGCCAGGTGGCGCTGGGGTCAGAATATTCCTAAAAATTTCATTTACTTACTGATTTGGCTCATATATAGAAAACAATTTAGCCAATTGAAAGGAAATATTTGGGCTTGAAACTTACACGAGAGGTGGCCCTGTGGCCGAGACATCCCCTAAAATTATTTTTCGTTAAGAGAAGGATATACATACATATCTACTATATATTTGTGGAAGTATGTATGTATGTACCAGGTTGCAGCCTAAACGGACGGACAGAATCGAACAAAATTTTGACAGACTATTTCCATGACACCTGGGCCTATAATAGGGTAAAAAATTGGGATTCGAAATTGGGAAATTTGGTATGCGGTCATATATATGGTAGGTGCTTACAGTAGAGTATATATAAATGACTTTGTAAAAGTGGGCGTGGCACATCCTATAGGCGTGAAATTTGGTATCAATCATAACTTCGGAAGCATAAGTCACATGAACTTGAAATTTGGTATACAGTCATATACATATATGGTAGGTGCTTATAGTATGGTATAAATAAATGAGTTTGCAGAAGTGGACGTGGCACATCCAATAGGCGTGGAATATTTTATCAGCTATAAATCCGAAACTATGAGTCATATGAACATGAAATTTGTTATTCAGTCACACATATGGTAGGTGCTTATAGTAGGGTATATATAAATGAGTTTGTAAAAGTGGGCGTGGCACATCCCATAGGAATATTTTATCAGCTATATCTCTAGAACTATAAGCTACATGAACTTTAAATTTGGTATACAAACATAACTATGGTAGGTGCTTACAGTAAGGTATATATAAATGAGTTTGCAGAAGGAGGCGTGGCACATCCCATAGGCGTGGAATATTTTATCAGCTATAAATCCGAAACTATAAGTCATATGAACTTAAAATTTGTTATTCAGTCACACATATGGTAGGTGGTTATAGTAGGGTATATATAAATCAAATAAAACAGCTCTTTGAGGTAAAATTTTCGAGTGACAAAAGCTGAACTAGAAACACAAAATTTATGATATCAATTTCGTGACGAAAATTATACGC
>NW_023483590.1:0-1637 GCF_013731165.1 Rhagoletis pomonella | reverse complement strand
TTTAGGAAAAAGAGGCAATACATAATCGCAAAAAGTCGCAGAATTATGAAAAATATGTTTGTGTTTGGATATTTGAATAAATAATATGAATCTCACTCCAAACGACACTAACGGCGGTTGCGGAAAAGTGTATTGTCTTTGTAATTGTCTGGACGTCGACTTTACACAATAGTTTGACAACTAATACATATTTTCAATTGTCTTGTCTCAAATTGGCTTATGTAAACGCAGAGCAAGTGAAATAGAAAACTCTTACAATTATATTTCGAAGAAGCCTTAACCAATATACTTTTTCTTGAAGTATTCGAGGACAATACAATATTATGTGCTTCGCGACTTTCGAGTTTGCAATGATTGCCAGCTCAAATATTATGGCAATGTCGCAATTTTGTCGCACGAGAGTTTCCATACAAAAGTAATCAGCTGTGTCGCGAGGTGGCAAACTTTCGCTTAAATCATTTATGTTTCCGTTTTGGAAAGCTAACCCAAAACTCGCAAGTGAATAGTTGTTACACAGTTTGACATTCTGCTGTAAACATTTTACTATCTATAAATCAGTTTTAAACTCTTTTCTTTACACACAAGCACTTACACAGTCCAGCGGGTCAATTCCCGTTCTGCGTTATCGTGAAATGAAGTGAAAAGTATAAAATTAACACCGAAATAAATGCGGTGTGAAGGTGTTATTTTTATCACTTCACGATAACGCAGAACGGGGAGTGGCCCTCAGAGGTTCAATTCTCGTTCTGCGTTATTGCGAAGTGACAAAGAACGTAAATCTATAAGAAGAGACCATGGTGTAATACAAGAATGATAGAATACAAGATTGCGCCAATCGAGCTGAGAGCAAGTGGGCGTGACGTCAATAAATACCAGAATGAGACCACAGCTTCCAATTTGTCATCATTATTATCTAAGCGCTTTGTCGATGGCGACATGATTTCTTTGAACGCGGCAGCGACATCATGAATTTGTATGAGTTTGACATAAAAGAAGAGGAAGAACCTTATCTGTCGCCAGAAAAATAGAAATAGATCAAATCTGGCCACAACCACAGCCGTCGCGTAACCCGGTCGTCGCCAAAATAATTATCTACATAAGAGTACGTGTTAAAATAATTTGACAGCTGTGGTTTGTAGCTCGTCGTTTTCATTGTGTTCGGGCTAGAACTCGGCAAGGAAAAGAGGAAGCATCAGACAAAAGGCAGTATTGCCAAGTTTTAAATTTGAAAAAGCCCCAAATTTTTATTGGTGTATTTTATAGAATTTATATTTTATTGTAAGGATGCCGATTCAAATTAATAAAAATCAATGTTTCTTGCACGACGGTTGATTTCTTATGGCATGATTGAAGTTGCTGCCACATATTTTGTTGTCGCTTATGATTGTCACTGTGCCATGATTTTGTTAAAATTTTTGTAAAGTTGCTTACCACACTTACGATTGCTATAAATTTTGCTTAAATTTTTTTAAGATTTTCTAATGTGATGTCTTCAAACTAAAAACAAAAGCACCAAAAACGCGCCATGCGCTAAACTTAAAAATTTTCGCGTTTTAAATACCAACTAAATTTTGTGCGAAAAGGATGAACTTGGCAACAGGGAATGTAAACAAAAGTATTTTATGACGTCAGCGATT
>NW_023483589.1:0-1637 GCF_013731165.1 Rhagoletis pomonella | reverse complement strand
TTTTTTTTTTGTTAATGGATTTTCAATAAATAAAATTGTGCAGTTTTGAGGCGTGGCAAACACGTACTACATTTTTTCAAATCCACACTCAAACATATTTTCATGCTGACAATTGCTTTCGCCTTTTGTACTCGGCCAGGGCGTGTTCTCCAAAGCGAGATTTATGATGTAGCAGCAAAGTTGTTGAGTTTTCGATTTTTGTTTTTTTTTTTTCTCAGAGAAATTTAATATTAAAAATATCTCTGTTGTTGAACAAACGCCCTGCAATAAAACTGAAAAGCACTGTTTTAAGGGAGGCGGATGCTTGCATCTGATATTTATGTAGACTAAATCGAGAATTTTTCAGTTTTTCTAAACAAATTTTTCATGCGATTTTCTTTGTATTTCTTTAGTTTAAAAATGATTGGATTGGTAAAGTTGTTCCTGCCATTGTTAATTTTTCGAAAAGTAAAATAATTTTTTTTAGTTTTAAAATAAAAAAATAAAACATTTATGCCAGAATGCCTAGTTTGAGAATTAAGCTTAATGAAGAATTTAAATTCTTGTTTCTTGAATATTTTCAAAAATTTAAAAAAAAATATATATATATTTTCTGAAGAGGCAATTAACATAAATTTTAACTTTTCCAGGAATAATAATAGATTGACACTTACACATATGTAAGTGTTTGGCAGGAATACCTTACAAAAAACAGCCAACAAAATTTAAAACGATTGAAATTAAATTAGGGATAGCTACAGCAACTGAAAAAAAATAAATTTTTGTGTAAAATCACAAAAATTCGACAAAATTTTACATATTATTGCAACTTATTCATATAAATTCAGAAACTTGCTGAGTTATAGCAGGTCAAAGTCAAAAATTTGTCGAATATTTACGATTTAAAAAAATGTATTTTTTAAAATCTTGGTAGCGATCTATATTTTTTTAAATTTTGAAATCTTTGTGAATATCTTTATTGTGCTCGTGGAACGAAATAAAGGAGTGCCCATGAGTTGATATTTTACGGACCACTCTAACGGACATAAATACTAAAAAACATTTTTTTTTGCGAAAAAACTAAACCATTTTTAAAATGCATTTTCTTTTTTTTGTAACATATCTATCCTTTTCAGCTATTCTTTGGAACCGAGAAAAGCTTTTTTCTTTCTTAGTCATAATTTTTATTTATTTTGTTATTTGTATAAAAAACCTAAAAAAAAGGATTTTTAAGGGAACAAAATTTCGATTCGATTTCGAACTGAAAAATACGCAGAGAATGTGATTGATACTCAAAAATTTTTATTTAAAAGAATTAAAACTTTTTGCATAAAAATATAAATTAACAAATTTAATTTCTTTATCCGAGGAAATTTTTGGCAGGAATCATTTTTTTTTGTGAAAATGTCGTTGATTTTTGTTTATTTATTTTAAATTAAATTATTTTATTGAAGTGGTTAAATTTGTGTATTAAAATTTCGCAACTTTTTTGTTTTGTTTTACATTAGTTTTAAATATTTTACTTTATTTTGTTCTTAACTTTATTTTATTTTATTTTATTTTATTTTATTTTATGTTATGTTATTTTATTTTATTTTATTTTACTTTATGTTATTTTATTTTATTTTATTTTATTTTATTTTATTTTATTTTATTTT
>NW_023483588.1:0-1637 GCF_013731165.1 Rhagoletis pomonella | reverse complement strand
CTTCATCTATTGATAAGTTATGGTCAAAAACTCCAAACTGCAAAAAAACGCTGGTTACATTGCTCAACCAATGGCCTAATTTTGGCAAACTTGTCATCTGCGTTGAGTTTACTATTATCCGCTAAATGAATAAATCGCTTAATCTGTTCAGCACGATGGCGCGAGAAAATGTTCGCAATGATTTGGACGCCAAAGGAGGGATCTGTGGACCAATATTTTTTCCACTCTGGGATTTTGTGGTATCCACTAAAAAATAAAAAGCCGACAAAGCGGCGAATTTCATACATACAAGTTCGTTCGAGCCACTATCATTTCTACTACTGCGTCATCAAAAAAAGGTTGAACAATTCAATTGGGGACTTTCCGCCTGAATACAAATGATAGTCAATTATCAAGCTTTTTCAGATAAATTTTAAATTACTCACTCAGTTTTAACACAAGCGACTGAACAATTTGATCTTCAATATTTACTGGCTTTTTTCATAAGCTTCAGGTCGATTTCTCCAACTTGGAGCATACGATGTCTTCTTCGATTTTTTTGAAGGGGGCTCGTACTCAAATTCCGAATCCTACTGTACTTCTATTTCGCCGGCAATGTCTACGGCAGGCGGTATATTTTCATCGATTAAATCATCGTCTATTTGTTCGTTATCACTCAATTCATCCACATCTGGTGGTATATATATATACCACATCGACTTTAGATGAAGCTCTGCCAGCAGAAGCCTCTTCATCATCACTGTCATCTGCTTCTAAAAGAGCCATCACTTCTTCCATTCGAAGGAACTTTTTTGTTGACATTTTATTACACTTCACAGTTCTTATTCTCACAATAAAAAACTAATACGAAAACTTACAACTGCTGTGTACAGCTTCTGACGAAAACTGAAATAAACTGGTAAACTGGCATCCCAATGCGAGTTCATACAACTTGATAGCAGTCCGTGCTTTTTCAAATATTACTACTAGAATCGGCCTACTGATAAGTGAAATTATCATCCGCACGTTACCTCAAATTTCAAATATTCTAAGGCTGCTTTTGGAAAATATGAATATGTATTTTTTAAATTCGCACAAAATATTGCCTAAAGAAGTTAATCGTAAATAATAATTGAATTTTTTACGTTAATATATTTTAGTTGAAAGTTTACATTAAAAAGAAGGTCCACGGAATTGTACCGCACAGGTGTCCCGATACGAATAACGAAATTTCCTTTAAATTGTTTTCTTAAAATAAACTAATTAACGATATACATCAACCAAATTTGCCATACAAGCCATATGTAAAGCTGTGTGCTTAAACAAAGTGCTGGTAAGTGAACTTACCAGTCGGGCAATAATGGGTTAAATGTAAGACGCACGGTTGTTCATTTGGCAAAGAATACGCTCAAAATTAATGAGAAGAATAGAGTGGGTCCCGATTTCTTAAATCATACATACACATTTACAGCGGTGAAAAAATTCTTTTCTCGGCATTTATGTAAGCATATCGCTAGCTTAGAGTGAAAAGTTGCTAAGTCCACTTTTTATGAAAACTCATATTTTGATATAGGAGGCTAGAGAAATTGAATACGCATCGTTTCGAAAATGATAAAGGTACTTGTTTTATTTTTTCCTCTTCATAAGCAATAAACGGA
>NW_023483587.1:0-1637 GCF_013731165.1 Rhagoletis pomonella | reverse complement strand
TTTAATCTTTCTTCCTCTATCTTCATCTATACTTTTATCGGTATCCTCATCCGCATCTTTTTCTTTATATTTATCTTTGTTTTTATTTTTATGTTTATCATATTCTTCATATACATATTCCCCTTCACCTTTGCACTTATACATATAAGTAAAGTGTTTAAATTTACCTTGGTCTTCATGTTTGCCTTTATCTTTACTAAACTTTGTTTTTGTGTTTATTTTTACCTTGGCCTTTATCCTTTTCTTTATCTATGTACGTCCTCACCTTTACTTTTATTCTTGGATTGGACTTTTTCTAAATGTTGTTTCACTTCGAAAAGTCTTCGCGTATTATGCATACATGTGTTCATATATGTATGTACATATATAATATGTATGTACATATGTATGTATGTATAGACATACATAGATTACTAAAAATAGAAACAGATCCACATTAACTGCAATCAACATATGTACGTATGTATGTATTTACATATGTACACACGCTGCGATTAGGTTATAAATAGCGCGCCTCTGTTTATCAAAAGCCGCATTACATACGCATACCTACTTTTTGTCTCCTTCCCACACTTCCAACATATGCACGTGTTTGCAAAATGATGACGAGGTGATTTTGTATGGAAAATCATTTATGCCCATATATTTGAATAAAATAAACATACATATATAGAAGATATCAACCAATACTTCCCATATACCAAACGAAAGGAAAACTCTTGAATTTTTGATTAAAGAAAACAAAAACAAAATCATTCGAGCGGTTTTCGAGCATTTTGGTAATGAAAAAAATTTGCAAATTTTTTCAACAATTTTTTGCCTTAAAATGCTCAATATTTGTTAAATTTATATAAAATTTGTACCCGATAATATTTCTACTGCTCCAAAGAACCTATATCCCGAAAATGAAAGTTATATATGCCAACAATAAGTTGCTAGAGCACTTTAAAGGCTCAAAATTGACCCCAAAATAAGGCAATGTTTACCGTTGTTTTTACGACAGAAACCGAATTGGTTATTTACAAAAATGAATCTGTCGACAGGTTTGGAATTTTATCTGTG
Organism: Rhagoletis pomonella; assembly: GCF_013731165.1. Classification (NCBI taxonomy): domain Eukaryota; kingdom Metazoa; phylum Arthropoda; class Insecta; order Diptera; family Tephritidae; genus Rhagoletis; species Rhagoletis pomonella. Next base: position 575 of record NW_023483587.1, on the reverse strand, counting down.
AAACGCCACACTTTTCTTTGAAATCGCTTTATTAGTTCTCGTGCAATAAGCGTTTTTGTGAAGCTCTAAAAATTACAACTACAACATTTGAACATAGCCCCCATACCTTAAGGTAAGACGTACTCTACGTCAAAATTGCGCAGTTGTCGCCATACGCAACACAAATCATTGTACAATAACACAAGCATGAGGGAAATATCAAAATGATTTTAATTTTAGCGCAATAACTGTGCAATTTAGTACAAACGACCGACGCAAGACCGATATTGCGCAATATTTTTGTGTGGTTTAGGGGCGCGATAACAGCGGCGTGTGCAAAGAAATACCGGGTTGTGTGTTCCTTATAAAGCTACCAAATCAAACTTATATATATCTACATGTAAAATTGCATGACCCTCTAAAATGGAGGGAAATATCTTTTATAGAAAAACGCAAACATATTTATGACCTCGCAAATCCTAAATGCTCTAGCTTTTGGTGGTATTAGCGACTTCCGGATTACACCGATAATTCATATTTTTTCGTTTTCCAATTAAAACATTTTCACTCACATTTCAGAAGTTCAAGACAAGTTG
>NW_023483586.1:0-1637 GCF_013731165.1 Rhagoletis pomonella | reverse complement strand
GAAGATGAAGATGAAGATGAAGATGAAGATGAAGATGAAGATGAAGACGAAGATGAAGATGAAGATGAAACACACCACAACTTAACCCCCACACCGTAATTCACCACACTTCAACTCTCTCACCACACCTTAACTCACCACACCTCAACTCACCACACCTTAACTCCACACACCTAAATTCACCACACCTTAATTCACCACACCTCAACTCACCACGCGTTAGCCCCCCACACCTAAATCCACCACACCGTAATTCACCACACCTCAACTTTCTCACCACACCTCAACTCACCACATCTTAACTCCCCACACCTAAATTCACCTCACCTCAACTCACCTCCGCACCTCTTAAGCCCACCACACCTGAATTCACAGCGCCGTAACTCCCACACCCAATTCCACCACATCGCAAATCACCACACCCAATTTCCCCACATGACATGATATCACTTTATGTGGCATCAATGACAATGCTTTGATATTGATACTGAATTAAAGAAATCTGCTAAGCAGCAGTTTAGAAATCAGATTTACGAAGATTAAGATTCATGCAAGGAAGAAGGTAAAGTTGAATATGTAGAAGAAGAAAGGGATAAAGGCAAAGATTAGAATAAAAGTAAAGAAACCTAAATACAAACGAAGGTGGATATGAAGATGAAGATGAAGATGAAGATGAAGATGAAGATGAAGGTGAAGATAAAGATAAAGATGAAGATGAAGATGAAGATGAAGATGAAGATGAAGATGAAGATGAAGATAAGGATAAAGATCATAACCCCTTAACCTTAACTCATCTTAACTTAAAAACTTACTCCCCCTGAGCTCACCACACATTAATTCACCACACTTTAACTCCCCACACCTAAATTCACCACACCTCAGCTCGCCACACCTTAACCCCCGAACCTAAACCCACCACACCTAAATCCACCACCCTTAATTCACCATACCTCAACTTTCTCACCACACCTTAACTCACCTCAACTCACCACACCAAAATTCACCACACCTTAATTCACCACACCTCAACTTTCTCATCATAACTTTACTCACCAAACCTGAATCCACCACACCTAAATTCCCCACACCGTAACTCCTACACCCAATTCCACCACACCGCAGCTCACCACACCCAATTTCACCACATGACATGATATCACTTGATGTGGCATCAAAGGCAACATCATTTGGCATAAAATGAACCAAAATAAATAAGATTTAGGTAGAGGTGAAAAAAGGGATAAAAAGGAAATACAACTGAAGAGTGTGCGATGTTATATTGTGGTGTGTTATGCTTCATATGTTATGTTATTTATTCTTATGTTATGGTTATGTTATGTTATGCCAAGTACTAAGCTAAACTCCCCTCCACTTAACCCATTCCAACTAATGTTATTTTAGCTCATTCAACTTACATAAACTATCCTTAATTTTATCGGTTGAATTTCAACCGCTGGGCGAACACTAGTATTTATGAAAATCAGAATCTGCTATGCGTAGTATGAAAATTAGAACACCTTTTCACTTTTTAGAAATCAACTTTTCGGATTTCTAAATAAAATGTTCGAAAATTCGGGTACCTTTACTGAGCACAAATGAAATCCATAAAAATGTGACAAAAAACAAAAATTTTTTTT
>NW_023483585.1:0-1637 GCF_013731165.1 Rhagoletis pomonella | reverse complement strand
TTGATACGAATGGATTCACTGCTATTTAACATGGCTTTTAGTAAAAATAAATCCAGCTAGTAGTCAGTACTAGGAGAAAACGAGTTTTCTTTTTATATTTCGAACCTGTGATATGATCGTAATGGGATCTAATTTACAAGGCAAATATGTATTCAAGAACGCTCTTCAGTAGCAACAGCTTGTTGACCTAAAAGTAGATTTAAAAAAATAGCCACCGAAGTTCGAACAAATGACAACTTAGCTTGTGCAGATCTCTGTACACTTCATGAACCACAAAAAAGTAACTTTGGAAGGTTTTTCAGAAACCATCCACCAAGAACATCTTCACCTTTCTCAAAACGAAAATGTTGTTTGGTGGCAAACAGGCTTCTACTGAAGCATAAGATCCATACTCAAGCACAATGTTTGTACGCTTACTGTAATGCAAAAATAGACTTGCCAAGTTCTGTTGTCTACAAACTTTTTTATTCCTTACTTTTTGCTTCATTTCCTTCAAAGAAAGTGTTTTTCGTTGTATTTCTAATTCATTGCAAATTTTATTTGGCCTAAAGCCAATGTGGTAATCAATAAAAGCATAGAGTGGAAGGAAACAAATCTAAAAAAAAAATTCAAAATAAATAAAATCCCACTACGATAACTAAAGCAATAAAGAAAGTTGTCGCCAAAAAAATCGCTGACATGCGATTCAGTAGATTAGGCAGCCAAGCGGCGGCATACGTTTTTGAAGGTGTTAAAGATTTAAAGGCATGGCAAATCGAGGGGTTAAACAAACTCAGCAGTGGGATAGGTTAAGTGCGAAAGGGAAGTAAATGATATCATCGTGGACACAAGGAATGTATGTATGAGTGATGGAAGGCGTCAATTTGACTATCTAAATTACTTATCAAGCACAAGCACAAGCTTGTTGTGGGCGAATATGTGAAGAATGCGAACGTATATGAAGGAAACAATTTTGAATAAGAGTTCAAGAAAAACTAGGAAAACTTTTGAATTCGATCGGTGAAATTTGCATGACTAATACTTATTTTTTTTTTGTTACAGATACACATTATTAAGTTAATTTTTAAGCTAAAATTGTATAGGCTATAAAACTGCATACCTAGAAATGTTGTACAGAAATTTTTATTAAAATTTGTTGGTTTTCCCTCTAAATTTTTTGTAAAGTTTGAAGCTCTGATTTATATAGTTTTGGCTAAAGCTTGGACAATATTTTTATAGAAAAATAGCAAAAAAATTTAACTTGAGAAACATTGTGAATATATCAAGAGGTGAACACTTATGTAAGTCACTGTATGTGCATACATGCAACACAAGAGCACATTGACATTCCCCAAATCTAATTTATTAAATTACTTCAATGCATTTTACTGAGCTATCGCTGCACTTCTGCTGTGAATTGCTGTGAACAAATGTAATTTATCAGATATTCAATTACATAAATATGTTTGTATGTACACGAGCACATAAATATAGTATGTATGTATGCATAGATATGGATGTAAGTAAATTCCTTGTTATATTAAATTATATATATATTCAGAAAGATGCTAAGAGGTGCTTACACAAATTCACCACTCAATTGCAAAGACAAAAACAGCAACAATTCACCGTACAATTGCTGCTGAATATCACTAACT
>NW_023483584.1:0-1637 GCF_013731165.1 Rhagoletis pomonella | reverse complement strand
CCGTGAAATATGCAATGGCAGGATTTTCACAATTCTTCATAGCTGAATTGCTGAATATTTTAACTGCATTCCCAACGTACCTAGAATCGCGGTAACAAGAACTGGTAACATTTTTTGGTAATACAATTTTCCGGTTACAAAATCTTCAGTAACGTGCAGAATACACCTGTAAGAATCAATGAAATACCTAATCAGCGTGAACAACCACATTGTATATATTTTAAGATTAAGATTAAACAATTAAAAATTGGGCTTATTGAACTATACGTCGCTCAGCGCGAAATACCCCGTATACGTCAAAAGTAGTACCGCGTATACGATGGTAAATAAATTTTACAAAAGCGCAAAAACCCGGTTTTTTCAAAACTGTGGAATAGCATTTTCAATGAACCTACTTGCTGTAAGATTATTATGATTAATCTTAACTTAAATTAATAAAGTAAGCAGTAATGGAAAAAGAATAACCAAATCCCTTTTTTCTTGTACATACATACATGAAGTGGTATTGGATTCCGCATATACGAGGTATTTATATATGTACTATCTAAGTATGTATTCATTTGAAGTAGTCTTTAGCCGACCATGTATATTATGTATTCTGTATATTATAAAACAAATACATACATATGTAAGTAATATAAATACATTAATTCCAAATATTCTTACTTGGTTTCACTGCTGGGGCTGCCACTGCTGCTGCTACTCTCCTCAACCTCGATAGGTGTAGCTGGCCTATGTCAATTAAAAACTGCAGTAAATATTAAAAAATAACCAAAACGAGAAAGACCTTACCAACTTCACAGGCAAGAAAAAAATAACCAAAATTGGTTAAAAGTAACCAAAACGGAAACACTGGATACATATGTCCATCAGTTTATCAACGAAGCCCATTTGTTTCATCATGCATATGTATGTATATCCATACAAACATATGTCTGTATCAGGGTTGTTGCGAATATTCGCATTCGCAACCGAGGAACTGCCGCATCAATTTTAACATTCGCATTCGCAATAATCAATGCGGAGCTTTTCCGATAGTGAATATTGTGCAAGTGCACAAAAAATTGTAGCCAACATTTTTTACCTGAGGAGATGCTACGTTAAGACTGTCCCTTTCTTTCGTAATTTAAAGTCAAAGAGTAAGATAATAGTAAGTATTTTCAGCGGAAATGTTCAACGGCTGGCTATAAAGACAGTCGAATATTTGCGCGTTAAAAGATTACCTTGGTCGGCCGCTGTGGTGTAGTGGTAAGCAGTGCGCGCTTTCACTCATCGGCACCTGGGTTCAAGCCATGGTCAAAGCAACATCGCAAAAAAATATAGAAAAAAGGTTTTTTCTTAACAGCGGTCGTCCCTCGGCAGGCAATGGCAAACCTCCGAGTGTATTTCTGCCATGAAAAACAGCTTCTCATAAAAATACAATCGCCGTTCGGAGTCGGCGTAAAACGGTAGGTCCCTCCGCTTTGTGTGACAACATCAAGGCGCACGCCACAAATCGGAGGCGAAGCTTGGCCAAACACTAACATATGTGTAAGCGCCAATCTATTATTATTATTATTAAAAGATTACCTTTAATTAGGTAAGAAGTTAGCTAGTTTTTTCTACTTTTTCTTAGATAAGCGTAATTATTTTTTCTC
>NW_023483583.1:0-1637 GCF_013731165.1 Rhagoletis pomonella | reverse complement strand
GAACGAACGACTCAAAGCACGAACTTACATACATAGTCAGCTGCCAAGGTGACGGGAAGCAGCAGAAGCAAAGCAGGAAAGAGTTGCGCACAAAAATGGAAATTGCACTTTGAGTCAGTCGCCATAAAACTTCAATTTCTGCCACCTCTTTTGCCTAGTCGGCTACTTAGCTGGCTGTCTGGGATTATTATCTACATACATACATACATACATATGTATGTACATACGAGTATGTGCTGCGGCATATATGTACTTTCACTTTTTTCCTGCGACTCTTTTGCCAGTGGAGCTGTGCGCCACCTCTATATGTTCCCAAGAATCATATACATGGCAACAACGAAAAATAATAACATCAGCAACGCCAACAACAACAACAACACCGGCATCACAAACTGCAGCAACAGGAGTGACGACGAAAACTATACACATGGCCGGAAAAGCGCAACGAATAAACGCGACCTGCTCCATATAAAACATATGTTTTGCGGATAATTGTAAAATGTATCTACGTATGTAAATATGTATGTGTATTAAGGCGCATCTTTCTCCATACAAAAAAGAAAAAAAAACTGGTACTGTTTTTACATCGGAAATACAAAAATATTAAGATTTGCGAGAAAATACTTCCAAAAATCCAGCTTTTTAAAAATAAAAGTAGTTTAAAAAATATTTTTGCTGAAAAAATTTTCGATGAGGGTTGCCACCTGTTTAGCAATCCGAAATCAATTTAATTTTCAAGTTAAATGAAATATTTTAACATGGGTTTCCAACGAGAGAGGTTTAAGAAAGTTCTACTTCGGATATATTTTTGTGGAAGGTTGCCACTTGGTTAGAAATTCATAATAAATTTAATTTACAAGTTAAACCAAATATTTAAATACAAGTGTACAACGAGAGATGCTTTAGAAAGGTTTATTTCGGACATATTTTTGACGAAGGTTGCCGCCATGTTGAAAATTTAAAACTACGTAAATGGAATATTTTCATATTTGACACTCATAATGGCCTCAGAATGGTCTAAGAAAGGTTTACTTCAAAAATATTTTTGAAGATAGTTGCCACCTGTTAAGAAATTCAAAATCAATTTTAATAAGCAAAATAAAATATTTTAACATGTGTGTCACCCGAGAGCTTTAAGTAAGCTTTATTTCTAAACTACGTTTGAAGGTTTAGTTTTAAAATATTTTTTATTATGATTGACTCGTTTTTCCAAACCGGTTTTCGCCGTTTTTTTGTGGATATATGTATATAGGCGGGTTTTTTAAATATTGATTTTTCGAATATCGAATAAACCGAATTTTTTATCGAACAAAGCGTTTTTTTTCATTTAATACAAATGGAGAGAACCACAATTTTACTCCACCTCCGAAGAAGCTTTCTTATAGCGCTCGGAGTACGCTCGGAGGTTGGCCATTGTCTCCCAAGGGGCGACCGCTATTTAAAAAAAATTATTTTTGATGTTGCAGGAACCAGAAATAGAATCATGGACCTCCCGAGTGGTAGTAGGCACCTCTAAGCACTCGGCTATGGCGGCAAGAGCACTATTCAAAACCAAAAAAGGTCCGAAAAAATTTAATAAAGCACTAAAAAAAGTTAAAATAAGACAAAACGCGAATTTTTAACTGATTTTTAATTGG
>NW_023483582.1:1230-1637 GCF_013731165.1 Rhagoletis pomonella | reverse complement strand
TATTTTTTTGGCCTTATAACAATTACATTCAACAATTTTTATTGAGCTCGAAGCCGTTTTCCCATGAAAATTCATTGTGGAAAAGCAACAATAATTTGAAAAAATTGTAGAAGTGATAGCTATTTCGGAAGTTACCACATTTCCTCATCAGACGTCTTTCAGGAGGCTCCGAACCGACGATCCCACTGACTCAGCCAGTTGCCTATGCCCCGTGCTAAGTACGCCTTGTAAATTATCGTTTGCTTTTTTTCCACTATTTTCATTTTTGTTATGCCAACACAATCAAGCGCAGCTATTCCGCTGCAATTCACTTGAACATGTGGTTTTTGGTATTGTTGGTTTTTGCTAATAATTCTATTTTTGGAATGTTTAACTTTTTAGGTGTGCTCGTCCTTAAGTTATTTGTT
>NW_023483582.1:0-1130 GCF_013731165.1 Rhagoletis pomonella | reverse complement strand
AATGAAAATTTATTGTGGAAAAGCAACAATAATTTGAAAAAATGGTAGAAGTGATAGCTATTTCGGAAATCACCACATTTCCTCATCAGACTTCTTTCAGGAGGCTTCGAACCGACGATCCCACTGACTCAGCCAGTTGCCTATGCACCGTGCTAAGTACGCCTTGTAAATTATCGTTTGCTTTTGTCCACTATTTTCATTTTTGTTATGCCAACACAATCAAGCGCAGCTATCACCCTGCTATTCGCTTGATCATGTGGTTGTTGGTATTGTTGGTTTTGGCTAATAATTCTATTTTTAGAATGTTTAACTTTTTAGGTGTGCTCGTCCTTAAGTTATTTGTTTTTGTTATTTTTTTGGCCTTATAACAATTACATTCAACAAATTTTATTGAGCTCGAGGCCGTTTTTCAATGAAAATTCATTGCGGAAAAGCAACAATAATTTGAAAAAATGGTAGAAGTGATAGCTATTTCGGAAATAACCACATTTCCTCATCAGACTTCTTTCAGTAGGCTTCGAACCGACGATCCCACTGACTCAGCCAGTTGCCTATGCACCGTGCTAAGTACGCCTTGTAAATTATCGTTTGCTTTTTTTCCACTATTTTAATTTTTGTTATGCCAACACAATCAAGCGCAGCTATTCTGCTGTAATTCACTTGAACATGTGGTTTTTGGTATTGTTGGTTTTTGCTAATAATTCTATTTTTGGACTGTTTAACTTTTTAGGTGTGCTCGTCCTTAAGTTATCTGTTTTTGTTATTTTTTTGGCCTTATAACAATTATATTCAACAATTTCTTTTGAGCTCGAGGCCGTTTTTTAATGAAAATTTATTGTGGAAAACAACAATAATTTGAAAAATGGTAGAAGTGATAGCTATTTCGGAAATCACCACATTTCCTCATCAGACGTCTTTCAGTTGGCTTCGAACCGACGATCCCACTGACTCAGCCAGTTGCCTATGCACCGTGCTAAGTACGCCTTGTAAATTATCGTTTGCTTTTTTCCACTATTTTCATTTTTGTTATGCCAAACAATCAAGCGCAGCTATTCCGCTGCAATTCACTTGAACATGTGGTTTTTGGTATTGTTGGTTTTAGCTAATAATTCTATTTTTGGAATGTTTAA
>NW_023483581.1:0-1638 GCF_013731165.1 Rhagoletis pomonella | reverse complement strand
ATTACTGTTGCCAGTTGTAATATCGAGAAAGTAGAGAATGTCGTTTACTTGGAAACCAGCATTAACACCGATAATAATGTCAGTATGGAAATCCGATGCAGAATTACTCTAGCCAACAAATGCTACTTTGGACTGAATAGGCAATTCGGGAGTAAAGTTCTCTCTCGACGTACAAAAACCACACTCTATAAGTCACTCATCATGCCCATGCTGGTATATGGCGCAGAAGCTTAGACAATGACAACATTTTATGAGGCGGGTCTTGGAGTATTCGAGAGAAAGATCTTACGGAAGATATACAGGCTTCTACGCATGGGCGACGGGGAATACCGTAGACGATGGAACGATGAGTTGTATGAGCTTTACAACTAAATGTACATAGTGCAGCGAATGAACATAGAGCGGCTCCGCTGGCTTAGATATGTCGTTCAATAGGAACCGAAGTTCCAGGTGTAAAAGAATTCAACTCGCAAGCCGATGGTGATAGCAGACGATTAGGAATGCAATGGAGAGACCAATTTGGTACAGAGAGAAATGACTGGCGTTCTTTGTCGAGCTCCGCCAAAATGGCTTAGGCGGTTACAAAACCAAAGTAGAAGAAGAATATGGAAATGATAAATGACGGAGTTGGGGGACCATTTTCTTGGATGCGCCAGGAGGAACGAGGAAAATATTCCTTATCAGATGGATTCTGGCAACGGTTCGATCAAAAAATTACATTACCTTAGCGACATTATTACCAGGTGGAAACATTGCCAATTCAGCTCTTTAGCTGCCATTGAACATATAAATCATCGAAACTCCCACGTGCAATATTTCCAGAGCATCCGGTATGGAAAAAGTTTTACAAAAATGTAAATTAAATGTTTGGGATGAGTGCACCATGGCACATAAAAAATCGCTAGAGGCTTTTGATCCATTGTTGCCGGATTTGCGTGATATTTCTCGCAGGAGATTTTACGAAAACATTGTCTGTAGTTTCTAGATTAACACTAGCGGACGAGATAAATGCTTGCCCGAAATAGTCAACATTGCGACAAGACGAACGTTCGCATTGCTTACTCCAGCTTGGAAAAGGCAGAAGAGACTTCGCGATTTTTGTTACCGATGATCGGCACACTGCAGTCGAAGTATTCTCGCGACAATTACTGGACATTGGGAACGGAAAGCTGCCAGTCAATGAGAGATTAAGACGAATTCTATGGCCTGATAATTCTTGTAACTTAGAAACATCGAAAGGAGAACTGATCGAAAGAATGTTTCTTTATTAAGAAAAAAATTAATTATAGGAATAACGATTGGGTCAGTGAACGGGCTATTCTTGCTGCGAAGAATAAGGATGTCTATCAACTAAATAATAGTGGTATTGACAACAGTCGTTGCTTCAGCTGATCTGCTCTTTTACCAGACTGCCAGGCCACTTGCCCACTTTGGTGAATACCACTAATGTTATTCAATCCAGCATTCAACGTGAGGAAATAGCATATACGTCGATAAACACCGTTGTGGAAAAAGGCGATCCAACGGAATTTTTGAACTCGATTGATCTTCCACGGAGACCCCACATACTGAAATTTAAAATAGGTCTGACAATTATTATGTTGCGGAATATTAATCAGCCAAAACTTTGCAAGGGCA
>NW_023483580.1:0-1638 GCF_013731165.1 Rhagoletis pomonella | reverse complement strand
CAATGATTTGAAAGGTACTCGGCAAAAAAAAAACTGTGTTCTTAATCGGAATGCAATCTCAACCAGAGTCGATATAGTAAACCCGACAAAGAAATTGAAACGTATGTTGAAGAAAGTCGGACTGACAAGATCCTGTTTTTTGCCCCTCTGAAAGAATTTTAAAAATTCTATACAAATTTCTTTTGTTTGAAATACAACCGTGGACACTAGCTGGCAAAAAAGCTTGCAAATTTGCGTTCGTACAGAAAATTGCAAGTTTCTCTACATGAGAGAGAATTTGGGAGCATTTTTTCTTACTATCTGATATTTTGAGTGATAATTCTCGCTGGATTTTCGACGAACAAACCTATTGTCTTCCCTACAAGGCCTTTTCAGACTGACCGATTCTCAATACACTCAAATAGAAACCAATACACATAAAAAACGCTGTACAAATTTCCCTTCAATTTTAAGGCAGTAAAAAAACGACCTTTAGTTAACATCAACCGAGGCCATATGTTGACAAGGGATGCAAAATCACAGTTACACAAAAGAACTGGTCAGATTTTTCAGAAATCCCTTCAATTCTGATGTAAAATATGATGCCAAAAGACTGCAGATTTCCTATTTAGATGACCGGTCATATGACCGGCAGCTGTCTCGTAGGATTTCCAGAGAGTTTTGCTTTGCATAGAAATTTGTGCTCTTTTATTTTCATTTTGACTCACTTCAGTGTTGGTTCTTTAATTCAAGTTGGCATTCGGTTTTTGGAAATTAAATAAGTTCTCAGCAAAAAAGTTTGTTTAAAAAAAATACACATGTGTACATCAAGGCGAATTTATATAAGGTGGTGTTACTAGATCAGCTGATTTTGTGTATGTGTTTCGCCTCACGGCTTCTTATGTCAAATTTAAAAATTTTGTTTGAATTTCCACACTCACTCTTACAGATTTTGACAGTTTATGCCGCCAAAGCAAAAACAAAATACATGTAAGTTTTTGTTTTTGTACTCCTGCTATCACCTTATATAAATTCGCCTTGGTGTACATAGTGCTTGAAAATATCAATTTTTCCCTTACGTGAAACCTTTGGGAGTGGGCAAAAATGATGTTTTGTAATTTAGGCAGAATCGAAAATGCGCTATCTGGGAAGACAATATCTACATGTAATATTTATTCGGTTTGTTGGCACTATATCCAAACACAAACGCATCTTAAGTGTCTTAACAGTGATACAATTTCTTATTTTCTAAGTTTGCGAATAAAACTTCACACTTAAAATTAAGACATTTATAACAAACATTTTATGAAGAAAATCCCTTCTTCGTGTAAAATAAAAATAAGCGAAATCGGCCCAATTTCATACAATCCTGCCTGACATAAAAATTTTCTCCACGATAAGGCTAGTAGCCATTTATAACAGATTTTGGGTCGCTTAGTCAAAAATGGAAACATATATACATATTTGAAATTTAAGAAAGCAAGGCAAATAGCAAAATCGGCTAAAAACGGCTATTTTTTCTGCAAAACGGCTAACAAGTCGGCTGCCGGCTAAATCGAAATTTCTCCGGCTGTTTGCTAACGCAACCGGCTAAATCTAGCCGGAAAACGGTTTAAATGGCAACACCTTGCTTGCGCGCATATTAGCTGTTTTGTAATT
>NW_023483579.1:0-1638 GCF_013731165.1 Rhagoletis pomonella | reverse complement strand
CACCTTCACATTTGTCCTTAGATAAGTAAAGTGTTTAAATTTACATAAGTCTTCACTTATGCCTTTTCTTTACGCTTCTTTGTTTTTATTTTTACTTTTGTCTTATCCTTCGAGAGTGACTAAAAACTAACGACAAGTGGATAGATGCACAATGAAAAGAAAATCATATAAATTCTTCTCTGATTTTCATATTTCGATTTTATTAGACTGAGTCACAGTAAGGCGTGACCGGGCAACTTAAGTTGTATCATAAAAGATAGCCAAGTGGGGACGACCACCTCACCTAACCTAAGTTGTATTCAATTTTTACGGTAAAACTTGGGAAACGTAGACGGAATATTTAGTTTTAATAAAATTCTCCTCATAAATTTGTTAAATGATTCATATTTGAAGTTCATTTAAATTTAAATTCCTTTTTCATTAAAAAAACACAAAAACTTCATCTTCACTTCATATTTATCAACGGTGTAAATAACTGAACTTTCTTTTTGAATACTTGAAAAAAGTTATGCATCGTTACCTGCAGCACACCCAAAAAAAAAGTTTTACATTATATTTCGTAAACTGTTTTGTCAGCAGAATGACATTCAGCAAAACTGAAGGTATACTTAGCAGCAGCGAAAACTTTCCCACAGTTGTTGAATTGTGAATTATGCAGGAGTGAGTGAATTCTAATACATACTAAATACTTTTCGTATTTTAATGGAATTTATACATACTAAATAAAACACATAAAAACCAAAACACAACAAACAAGAAATTCACTTTCTCTAAAGAAAATAAAGAAGTCCTCACGCACTTCTTGCAAAAGATTATAAATTGTATTGTAAGCATCTACCGCTGGCTTTTGAAGTTTTCATCGTAAGTTGTGTGGGTTTAAGGGTGTGTGCGTGTGCCCACGATGCACAGTGGTTCAGAATTGGCATTTTGTGTTCACAATTCACTGGAGCCTTAATTTTTCACTCAATTCGGAGTTTTCCGATCGAAAAATATTGATTCTCAAGAATTCTGTACCATTTCCACGAAAAATTGTTTGTTTTTTTGTTCATATAAAATACATGAAAAATTTTGAGCGCTTTCAGCGACCTCTAAATAATATTTGATTTCGAAATACAAAAAACAGGGGTAAATTTTTTCGATATAAAGCAATCCTACGGGCTGCCGCATACAAAATTCGGACTTTACTTTTTTCACGTGCATTTCTGGACCACCCTGCTGTTCACACAATAACGACAACAGCAATTAAAGGAATACGAGCAGCCATTGTGTAGCACAAGTGTTTGGTGCTATCAATTCAACCAGCGCAAAAGTGTGAAGTACAAAATTGAAAAGTTACCGTAAAGTGGCCGCATTGACAACGAGACGATGCCTTTGAATCCTCGTTGAAATATCGAGTTTATGGGGTATCTAATGTTTTGTTGGCAATGGCTTAAGGTTTCAATTGTGCGAATACTAGAGATTAGTTCGGATGTGAATGCTTTAAATGTGTGTAAAGTTTTATGTGATGAAAAGTAGACAGAATTGGATAGTGGTTGTAGTTGAGTACGATTATGAATAAGATTAAGATCAATATTAAGTTAAAGTTAAAGTCAAAGTTAAAGTTAAAGTTAAAGTTAAAGTTAAAGTTAAAGTTAAAGT
>NW_023483578.1:0-1638 GCF_013731165.1 Rhagoletis pomonella | reverse complement strand
AATAGCCATCCACAAATCGCAGAGTTTTGCGATTTTGTAAGAAAAGAAAAAATCTACTTCCATTTTTTGTCACGTAACGACACTCCCTTTATACAATGGCCCAAAAAAGTTAAAGAAAACAAATGCTATTCCTTGTTTGTATCACATTGAAACGTACGACTGTCACGTATGCGACGCATGGAAATACCCATATGTTAGTGTTTGGCCGAGCTTCTCCTCCGATTTATGGCGTGCACCTTGATGTTGTCACACAAAGCGGAGGGACCTACAGTTTTTTGTATATTTTATGAGTCTCTGTTTTTCATGGCAGAAATACAGTCGGAGGTTTGTCATTGCCTGCCGAGGGACGACCGCTGTTAAGAAAAAACCTTTTTTCTAAATTTTTGCGATGTTGTTTTGACCAGCGTTTGAACCCAGGTGTTGCGGAGTGGAAGCGCGCACTGCTTACCACTACACCACAGCGGCGGGTTCGTAAGATATACGTGATTAAAAGGAACCAATTTTTGCTTTAAGCTGAATAACGGTAAATTGCAAATATCTCGAAAACGTATCCATAGAAAAAAAATAGCCCGAATTTGGGAATCACCAAGCAATTCTACATAGAAATTGGATAGAGGCGTCTGGAGAACAAAAACCAAATTAAATAATTAAAATTATTATAAACAGGACAATATATCAAATTAAGGGTTATTAAATTTAGTACATCACGTTCATTTATCATTTTTCAATAAGTCTACAAGTTTTTAATATATTAAGATAAAACTTACAAAAACTATAATTTTCCCTTATGAATTTACAATTCTTCATTACTTCAGCAACCAAAAAAAAGTTAGACGAGATTTATTTGAAACGTTTTAATGTTTTCGGATGTTTATATAATATTAAAATGACCATGCCGATTTGGTCAGTTTTCAAGATCGTGGTGAATGAAGTCAAACATGTATTGTCAAATATTATTTTTTTATTTGTTTTATTTTTTTTTAGTAATTTGTACAATAATAAATTATTAAACAAATAAATGAAAGGCAGCGCTAGCAACAAGGGCCTTCGGCTGTCTGTAAGCTTAATAAGCTTAGCTATTAAAATGTTAATAGGGGTTAGTAACAAATTATTTTTAATGTCATTAATATATACTTTAACAAGTCAGTCTTCTTCAAAAATTTGTACATCTTTACAACGCTCATGGTTTTAGCCTCTCTCAAAAGATCGATGGGATCCGTAGTACCAAGGACCTGTTTTCGGGTTGTGTCGATGATTGGACAACGTAGAATGTGTTGAATTGATGCAGGCTCATCACAAAAAGGACACTTACTGGGTGGAACACGTTGTAGGAGATGTGCGTGATAATTGTGTGTCCCAGGCGTAGGCGAAGAAATGGCTTAATTTTTGAGGGAGCCACGTCAGCGGTGAAGGTGGGTTTCTTTCGGCAGCGATTGATAGCAGAATAATGATGAGCATAGGTTTTTCAACTGTCAATTTGCGTCTTGCGCCTTTCGTTTGCAACTGCAGTCCAGATATACTTTTTTTGATATAAAGTTAAACATCATGCTTGGTGTTTTTGCAACATTTTTGGCGGCAGTGTCGGCGTTTTCATTTCCAATGACTCCTGTGTGCCCTGGTAGCCACATAAATTTTTTT
>NW_023483577.1:0-1638 GCF_013731165.1 Rhagoletis pomonella | reverse complement strand
ACCAAGAAGATCAAGTTTATAGATGAGCAACGAGTGGCACACTTTGTTAAATGCTTTACTGAAATCAGTATATATAACATCAACAGTTTTGCTCTCACGAAATGCTTTTGAGGTATAGGATGTTAATTCAAGTAAATTTGTAGAAGTTGATTTGCCCTTGCAAAATCCATGTTGACTGTATGAAATGCTTGAAGGGATAGAATGCGTCAACCGATTTGTTATAATTGCTTCATAATTAATATAAGAATAACCTTGATCTTGATTTCATCATCATTGTTTGTCCAATAAGCATATTAATGCCAAGTGGACGATAACGAGCCCACATAAATATATAAAAAAATGCTAAAAAATGCTTGACTTACTGAAAAAAGTTGTTAAGTCCAATTTTTATGAAAACCCATATTTGGTTATATGTAGGTGAAAAATCTATTACTTATATGAAAACTGATGAACTTATATGAAAATTAATGAAATTATATGAGTTCATCAATTTAATACTTATATGAAAATCTATAATTTCTATAACTTAATAAAGTTATTACTTGTATTTACTTATTATGTAATTACTTATATGAAAACTGATGAACATATATGAAAATTAATGAAATTATATGAGTTCATCAATTTAATACTTATGTGAGAATCTATAATTTCTATGAGCTAATGAAGTTATTACTTATGTATATGAAAAATTATTGAAAACTCATAACTTCTATGAGTTAAAAAGGTTATTGCTTATAAGAAAAACTTGTAACAGAGTCGAAAATGTATGAGAAAATATGAAACTTCATCAAAATAATGCATACAAGAAACATTACATTTTTTTTTGTACATTGACAAAATCTATGAAAATTTGAAACATATGTTAATTAAGAAACAATTAGGCATATGAAAACTAATGAAACTAACTTACATGAATTAATAAAGCAATTACTTACATCAAATATTATAACTTTCATGATTTAATATAGATATTATTAGTATGAAAACTGATGAACTTATATGAGTACATCAATTTAATACTTATGTGAAAATATATAGTTTTTATGAACTAATAAAGTTATTTCTTGTATGAAAAATTATAGCTTGTATGAGCTGTCTTATTAGCTTACTTGTATGAAAACGAATGAACTCATATGAGATAATAAATTGTATACTAGTATGAAAACTACCAACTTCTATGCGTTATAAAGGCTATTAGTTGTATGAAAAATTTTAGCAGAACCGAAAATATACATATGACAAAAAAAAAAAGGATAAATATATAGTTTCATCGAAATAATGCATGCAAGAAAAATAAGATATTTTCTCGACTTTTTTGCACATTGAGAAAATCTATGAAAATTTAGAACTTATGTGAATTAATAAACAATTATTTATTGTATGAAAAGTTATGACTTGTATGAGGTAATAAGAATATTACATGAAAATTTGGAACTTATATGAGTTAATAAATTTAGTACTTATATGAAAATTGTACAAGTTAATAAATTTAATTCAAACTGTATTTTAAATGGGGTTTTGTACAATTATTAGTTGTATGAAAAATTGTATCAGAGTCCAAAAAGGGTGGGGAAAGAATATGAAATTTCTAGATATGAGAATTCACCAAATTAGTGCATGTAAGAAACATTAGAT
>NW_023483576.1:0-1639 GCF_013731165.1 Rhagoletis pomonella | reverse complement strand
AAAAAAACAAATTTATTAGTGCGCAGAATGCAAAAAGGCTTTAAAAATTACGAGGAACTTTATTTACCGGTAACACAATTTTCATTTCCAATGCAGAATAGGACTGTTGCAAGCTGCTTTAAAGAGAATTTACACATCCATACTAGCGCGAGCGAGCGATGGATGCAAACTACGACCAGTCGAATTTCTAGGCGAACTTAGCCTAGGTGTAATCGAATAAGGCCTCGAAGCTTAAATGCTCTGAAGAGGTACAGACTGCGCAGCCTGGGGTCTCGTTTCTTTAGTGACCTTTACAAATTTGGAGATTTAAAGCCTATTTGCCTGACGAGTTTCGCCAAAGATTGAAAATGGTTCAGTAAGGTGGAGAGAAAACACTTAGTTGTGGTATCACAACGGGCCTTCAACTTGTAGCCTATGTATTGCATTGACAATCACACCTACCTACCTATGTACCTATCTAGTGAATCTCCTAATATATTCATTTATTTAATAAAGTCTATAAAACATAAATTTCCTACAGACTATCGGAGCCTCAAAAAAGAACATTCGTATACATAATTATGCCGAAATTTCGAAGAACATTTCATACCAATGCAAAAAAGTAACTAAAAGAACGAATTACAAATTTCAATAAATATAGTTCTCTCTAAAGAAAAATCAACTAAAATAGAATATGAGATGTTATTTAATTAACTTATTGCACGTGCAATTGGAGCTTTACGTGCATACTCGGTATTCCATCTTCCCTCGTAAAAAGGCAATGATATGCGAAAGTGCGCTGGGGAATGTTAAAATTTATACTTTCTAATAGAATAGGATAGTCCAAGGACCCACTAGTGACACTAAAAATAAAAGTCAAAGGGAGCACAGATCTTCTAGCTTCCAAGGTCTTCAGATTTATTGAAAGTAAAGGAGAAGTGTAGGAGCGCATAGGAGCAGAAAAATTCATAGACAGAAAAGTTACGGCCTTAGCTTGCATCATATTGATGTGGGTGTCGGGTTATCATGGAATTCGGATGGAGAAAGAGGTTTCCATGCCGATAAATTGTATTAAGTACAGGATTTCTCTGTCTGGATACGTGCAGGGTCTGCAGAAGTTTGTGGCCTTCTGACTGCTTAAAGTGGACTTAATTTTTAACCTGCTAGGCATACTCGTGCAATACGTTTTGTAGGTACGCAGTTGAGTCCGCAAAGGTGGCTGGAAATATATGTAGTATTTTTAAGTCTGCAAATTCGATTAAGTAGCGCACTCTCTCCCGCACCTTCGGTGATTGGAATCCTAGTTACTCCCTTTCAAGGAAATAGTATCTATTTAGTGGAAGGGTTGCGGAAATACCCACTCAATAGGCCCGGTATGATCACTTTCGTTAGAAGAGCCATACAAGTTGGCTCGAGATGAACTAAAATCCAGCAGTTACCTAAATTCCAGCTTCCTGCAAGAGTTCCGCCTATCAAAATCTTTCAAGAAAGTTGTTTTACGGGCACGGCGTGACAAAAGGGAAGTATCGTGAATTAACGATAAACTGGTTTATATAAATAGTTCAGATCGTACGTACGTATGGTAAATAAAAGTCCAGATAATTGAGTTTACTAGTCGCAAAAGTTAAGTTAGGTCAGCCCAATATTAAAGCGATATAAA
>NW_023483575.1:0-1639 GCF_013731165.1 Rhagoletis pomonella | reverse complement strand
TAACTTTTTGATTTAAGAGCAATTTTCGCGAGCTACAATTCGTTGGGCGAAGGTGGATGTTATGGGGTGGTAGTGCAACTTTAAATAAAACTATTATATAAGAGTTCATTTAGAGCTGATGTGAACAAGCTAGAAAAAATTTATTGATTTGTATTATTTGGAGTTATGTATTACCAATTACAAAATCTATTTTCAAAATTACCAATTATGTATATTTGTAACGGGTGATTTTTTAAGAGCTTGATACCTTTTTTTTTAAAAAAAACGCATAAAATTTGCAAAATCTCATCGGTTCTTTATTTGAAACGTTAGATTGGTCCATGACATTTACTTTTTGAAGATAATTTCATTTAAATGTTGACCGCGGCTGCGTCTTAGGTGGTCCATTCGGAAAGTCCAATTTTGGGCAACTTTTTCGAGCATTTCGGCCGGAATAGCCCGAATTTCTTCGGAAATGTTGTCTTCCAAAGCTGGAATAGTTGCTGGCTTATTTCTGTAGACTTTAGACTTGACGTAGCCCCACAAAAAATAGTCTAAAGGCGTCAAATCGCATGATCTTGGTGGCCAACTTACCGGTCCATTTCTTGAGATGAATTGTTCTCCGAAGTTTTCCCTCAAAATGGCCATAGAATCGCGAGCTGTGTGGCATGTAGCGCCATCTTGTTGAAACCACATGTCAACCAAGTTCAGTTCTTCCATTTTTGGCAACAAAAAGTTTGTTAGCATCGAACGATAGCGATCGCCATTCACCGTAACGTTGCGTCCAACAGCATCTTTGAAAAAATACGGTCCAATGATTCCACCAGCGTACAAACCACACCAAACAGTGCATTTTTCGGGATGCATGGGCAGTTCTTGAACGGCTTCTGGTTGCTCTTCACTCCAAATGCGGCAATTTTGCTTATTTACGAAGCCATTCAACCAGAAATGAGCCTCATCGCTGAACAAAATTTGTCGATAAAAAAGCGGATTTTCTGCCAACTTTTCTAGGGCCCATTCACTGAAAATTCGACGTTGTGGCAGATCGTTCGGCTTCAGTTCTTGCACGAGCTGTATTTTATACGGTTTTACACCAAGATCTTTGCGTAAAATCTTCCATGTGGTCGAATAACACAAACCCAATTGCTGCGAACGGCGACGAATCGACATTTCACGGTCTTCAGCAACACTCTCAGAAACAGACGCAATATTCTCTTCTGTACGCACTGTACGCATTCGTGTGGTTGGTTTAATGTCCAATAAAGTAAACTGAGTGCGAAACTTGGTCACAATCGCATTAATTGTTTGCTCACTTGGTCGATTATGTAGACCATAAATCGGACGTAAAGCGCGAAACACATTTCGAACCGAACACTGATTTTGGTAATAAAATTCAATGATTTGCAAGCGTTGCTCGTTAGTAAGTCTATTCATGATGAAATTTCAAAGCATACTGAGCATCTTTCTCTTTGACACCATGTCTGAAATCCCACGTGATCTGTCAAATACTAATGCATGAAAATCCTAACCTCAAAAAAATCACCCGTTATTTAACAGAACAATCAATAGATATACTTTAATCGATTACACAGACCACCAAACTTTAATTTTTCTTTTTTGAACCAGAAGCCTAAAATACATTTCCGAAGGATTTTGGTTC
>NW_023483574.1:0-1639 GCF_013731165.1 Rhagoletis pomonella | reverse complement strand
TAGTACAACGGTACATTATTACTTGCTCCTGACATTATTTTGTGCTACTTACCGGAAATAAGGAAAGTGGATTTTGTGAAATTGGACCCTGCGAACATTGTGTTAGAGAACACGCAGTATGTGTCGTATGAATATACGGATATTCACCTAATTTACGGTGAAGCTTGCTGTAATGCCAGAGCTGCTCAAAGACTCTATGCAGAGCGATACCCAAATCGTCGGCATTCGGGTCGTGAAGTATTCCCCCGCACCCATAGAGAAATATCTGAAGTTAAGTAATTTTTACACCTTTCTTGTTTGAAGTCATTCTTCTTTTAACTATGATTTTTAACTTTTTTAAGGTCGCATACCTGGAAGGCGTGGCGGCGAGACAGGACGTCCTGCAACGGTAGATGTTAAAGTTGTGTTAGAGGAAGTGGAACTAGGTCCATCGACTTCAGGGAGAACGATGGAAAGACGGACTGGAATACCAAAAACTACAGTTCACAAAGCTTTAAAATACCATCCCTACCACTCTACCCAAGAGAGAGATTACCTATCGAGGGTTAGATTTTGCAGTGAAATGTTGCGAATGCGTGAATCAGACCCCAACTTTTTTAATAAAATAATTTGGAGCGATGAATCATCATGCAAACGTGATGGTTATTTTAATTTACATAACCTTCACAGTTGGCAGATAGACAATCCTCACGAAATGAGATAAGATCGTTCGCAGTACCAGTACAAAATAAATTTATGGTGCGGTATTTTTAATTGTCAGATATTGGGACTTGTGGAACTGCCGCCAACGCTCAACTCCCACAGTTATTTAAAGTTCCTTCAGGAACGGCTTCCAACTCTTTTAGAAGATGTACCCTTAAACCTGCGGCGAAGACTATGGCAGCAAAATGACGGATGCCCTGCTCACTACGGGCGTGAAGTAAGAGCTCATTTAGACGAAACTTATCCTCGCCGATGGATTGGACGATACGGGCCAATCACGTGGCCTGCTCGATCGCCAGACCCGAATCCATTCTTTTTTTTCTACTGGGGCTGTCTTAAGGCAAAATTTATTCAAAAATAATTCAAAACGAAGAGCATTTGCCGGAACAAATAAATGGAGCTGCTGCTGAGATAGCCCAATTGAGTTTAAGATCTCTATAAGCGTATTTTCTTAAAAGGTGCCGAGCTTGTGATAGAGTAGAAGGTCGCTAATTTGAGCATATTTTTATCAATAAATGAATACATTTTTCTGCAAACAACTCATGTATGTTTTATTTCACGTGAACCCATCCTTCACAAAAAATGTTGATAGATATAGCCCTTGTTA
Source organism: Rhagoletis pomonella (assembly GCF_013731165.1). NCBI lineage: Eukaryota > Metazoa > Arthropoda > Insecta > Diptera > Tephritidae > Rhagoletis > Rhagoletis pomonella. The sequence goes on along the minus strand of NW_023483574.1, from coordinate 330 downwards.
TTGACTCTAGTCCGAATCCCGGTAAGTACCATAAAATAATGTCAGGAGCATGTAATAATGTACCTTTGTACTATTTAGCATGCCATTGGTCAGTAATAAGAGCAACTTAAATTTAAATCTATTAAATACATTCTAGCGTGTCTCAGTCTTTTACCCACAAAAGCGGCTATAACTGTTTTTTTTTTCTATTCGAAATAGCAACAGTGGCATATTTCTGAAATATTTATTAAATGAGCAATTTTTTTATGTAATGTAAAGTTATAGCTCAGTACATTTTTTTTTTTCAAAGTTGGGGAAGAAAATATCAAAAAGTTAAAAATCCCAATATAG
>NW_023483573.1:0-1639 GCF_013731165.1 Rhagoletis pomonella | reverse complement strand
GGATATTGAAAATTCAAATAGTGGATACATCACGTCTACACCACGCGATTTTGGAAGCATAAACTGATTTTCTTAAATTTTTTTTATTTTTTTGCCTCTTAAATGAATCTCCGCGACCAAGGCTATATCTGCTGATGAGTTCATTTCACAAAAAAAAACAAAGAGGAAAAGTGAAAGAATTTGCATTTTTTCACCGTCCGTTTTTCAATTGAATACTTAAAATTTCAAATAGCTTTTTGGCAGAAGGCTATTTATTTTTATAGCGCTTGCCAACTTTAAGTGCTTAAAGTGCACTTAACTGCAAGTAGCTGCACCACAGCATCCGAGCATTTAACTAGTCAGCCACCAACCAAATCAGCGATGCAAAATTCAGTGAATGAAAGTGAAAATGAGTTCGGCCACCTTTAAATGTTTGCCAACACTGGCGCGCTTCTCCTACATTGCTACCAGCGCACTAATGTCCGCTGCGTGTCACGCTGATTTTAGTCAACTTTCAGCCAAGTATTTTGGCAAAAAACGACGACAATTTTTTAGGAATTTTCGCGCGGCACATAGTCGAATGTAGAGATCAAAGAAACGTTTTTGAAAGCATTTTCTATTTTCGTTGTTTTTTTTTTGTTAATTTGCTTGCAGCTCCACTGCATTTCAAATGATGCTTAGCCAGCGCAAGTGCAGCGAAATTGAAGAAAAATACTTAGAATACTTATACCTATGTATGTGTATTTATTTTGAAATTAGATTTGCACTACTCGTAGATACTTTTGCTCGCACTTCAAATAGAAAAATATGAAATATCGCTGCTGTCGCTGCCGCTGCCGCTGCTGCACTGCTATGGTAATATAATTAAATCTGAAGTGCTGTTGTTGCAACAAAGTAACACTACTGCATTACGCACGCACGCACGCACGCTCGCACTTCTGGCACGAATGTATGTTGTATTTCCATCAACGCCCGCGCGCCGATAAGCCCCACATTCCGGGCCAGTAGGCAGGCCAGCAACGCACCACGTAGGGAAAACAGCCGCAATCTCAGCAACAATCACAGCGGGGCTCCCCAGTAGCCGAATGTCCGACCGACCGACCGACCGACCAGTCGACCGTGTGTTGTGCTTCAAGCGCTGCCGCCCCATGCCACCACAGGGCGCAAGTGGCAGGGAAGATATTTCCAATAAGTGTTGCAGTGAATGTGGCATGCCCCAAGTATGCATACAAAAGTTGACTGCTGCTGCACCATCACCAATCCATTACACCATTCAATCAGCAAGAATTCCAAATGCGTAATGGGTTCGCCACAGTGTCCGATTTCAAATGGCACTCCACCAGTGCATTACAGCCAAAATGCCAAGTAATTTAAAATCGTTTTGGGATTGAAGTTAATACATATTTACATATGTATGTATGTGCATAGCATTGATCGAAGCAGAAAGTAAATGTTTTATTGAAAAGTAATTTCATTCACTCGCTGGCACACATCAGCGCACAGTGGTTCAAAACTGGCATTTAGTGTTCACAATTTACTCAACTTGATTAATCTTTTTTAATGAAAGCTAATAGACCAGTTAATCTCCTAATCGAGTTAATAAATGTTACGTTATAAAAACTTGTTGAAAACAATTGTAGGGTTCCCCCAAATCGGAAAA
>NW_023483572.1:0-1639 GCF_013731165.1 Rhagoletis pomonella | reverse complement strand
ACTAAAATCGGGTTGTGCCAGGACAGGCGCTGAACAGAGTGCAACTTTAAGTTTACCAAATGCTTCAACTGCCTCAGGAGTTAATTTAAATGGACCAGGTGACTTTCGAAGGCAATCTGTCATTGGACCCGCCAAATCTGCGAAATTGGTAATAAATGACCTGTACCAATTTGCCATTCCTATAAACCTGCGAACCTGACGAGGAGACTTGGGAATCGGAAAATCCCTTATGGCTTCTATTTTGCCTGGGTCTACTTTCAAACAACCATTCCCTATAAAGTACCCGAGATACCGAATTTCCTTCTGGCAGAACTTGCTCTTATTTACGTTGATAGTGAGTCCCGCATCCCGCAAGCATCTCACCACTTCCTTCAGCAATTCCAAATGATCTTCGAAGTTGGAGCTGCACACCATCAGGTCATCCAAGTAGACAAAGACGTTCTCCCGCAATCGTGAAGGGATAGCCTTATCCATCAGCCGACTCATTTTTTGTGGTCCATTGCACAGGCCAAAGGGCATTACTTGAAAGTGGTACAATGGCTTTCCTGGAACCGCAAATGCCGTCTTTTCCTTAGACGATTCCGTCAATTTGATTTGGAAGAAAGCATCCTTCAAATCAATACCACTTATAAAGTATGTATCCTTTAACCTGCACTTTAACAGTCCATTAATATGGAGTCAATGCACAGCCTGACCTTGCCTGGTTTCCGAACTAGTACCACTGGACTACACCACGGTGAATTCGATTCCTCAATCACTCCCATCTTAAGTAGCCTTTCAATTTCGCTATAGGCTTCCGCCTGCCTGGGTGGTGAAAGAGGAAAGTGCTTGCTTTTAATTGGCACTGCATCACCCGTGTCTATATGGTGAGCCACTAAACTGGTTTGACCTCGTCCTAGCTTTTCGAGCGAGGGAAACTCCTGAACAACTTCTTGCAATGCTATCTTTTGATCTGGTATGAGCTGATGGAAGTTTGGCTCATCCTCATTTGAAAAATCTAAGCAAGAAACCGTTGGAAATATATCGGTTGCTAACGTAAATGCCTTCCAGAAATCAACAGCCAGGTATGCTTCTTGGATTAATGACGGTACAAGATAAAAGCGAATAGTCCTCGTAATATTTTTAAAAGTGACCGGTAAAGATATCGAGCCGAGTATTTTCTGCTGATTTCCACCAGCCATGTAAACAAACGCGCGCAAAGAATGATATTTTAAATTGTTTCTCTTTCGGAAATCTTCGCTCGGGTTTCGGTTTCCCTGTCTCCGATGATCTCTGGGGCATCTTGGCGTGACCACCCCCTTCTGTCCACACTAGAAGCAGAACACGTTCCGAATCGCTTCCTCGCAATAGATGTAAGAGTGCCCCACCTTGTCACAGTTCCAGCACTGTATTCCTGAGTAGTCCGGTTTCCTAGTCTTCTGGAAATTCAGCGCTTCCACTTGTGGATCCACTTCTCCATCCATTCCTCCTGTCCATTCATCCGGTGTAATAGCCATGGTTTCTTTGACATGCCGTCCTAAATAGTTCGGTACCAAGCTCCTGGTTTCCTTCAGGATATGTTCGCCTTTCCTAGCAACGTCACGTAGGTCATATAGGGTCTGCGCACCAGCATTGAAAAGCATCAACTTCAGGTTGCTGT
>NW_023483571.1:0-1639 GCF_013731165.1 Rhagoletis pomonella | reverse complement strand
TCGGCAGACAATGGCAAACCTCCAGCTGAACTTCTGCCATAAAAAAGGTTCTTCGGAGGTGTAGGTCTACATTTATTTTCCTTAAAGTGAAAAACCATGAAAACTTCGAAAACTTAAAACCTTTATCTAATCTGGTTTATTCGATATTCGAAAAATCAAGGTTTCAAAAAAACCGCCTATAGGTATCAAAAAAACGGTGGAAACCGGTTTGGAAAAACCGAGTCGAATCACCATAATTTATACGTTTATAACAGTCAAGATTCTGTGATCGCATTTTTATGGATTCTGCGATAGCCCTGAATGTTGGCAGAAGAAAATATGTATGTATATATGTTTGTAAATAGGCATTTTTTAACCCCCAGTTAATATTGTAAACTCTCCTTTATTTTAAAAAGTCAAATCTTTCATTAAAAAAGAGGCACTCAGAGCTAAATGCATTAAGGAGAGGTCCAGTTTAGTTGAGGCTCAAATGCATTATCAGATATATTTTATGAGAAATAGCAGTACTAACATTTATGAGTTCGATATTTATACTTCACTTCACTTTGAAAGGTGGTGTGCAGAGATATTTCATTGCCAGTGTAAACAAATTTGGAAATTCTTTGCGACTTTGCTTCCACCAACTTAAAGGATCTTCGTATCTGGGTATAAGGGGTAGCTGTAAATATTTCTCTACTTCAAAATCGCTGCCTTTTTACCTTCCTTTTATTAACTCGGGATGTAACTATATGTATAATATTGATGCGCCTAAAAGATCCAGCGATTTCTATTCTCAAGTTACATACCTGATGACAGTACGAATGGCAATTATAATAGGGACGTTTTAGTTTTTTAAACTATAATTTTATTACTTGTGCGGTCGCTGCCTTGTCTACCCAACTTTTGTCTATCCACATAACTACAAAAACTGATACAGCATCAGAGCCGTGACTAATTTACAGTATCGGTCATATCTATAGCACGCCATTTCCAAGTGATATTGTGTGCCCCTTATGTTTATTTATTTTTAAGAATTTTCAATTAAAATTTAGTTCATTCTCAGACAAACCCCATATATACCCATGTTCAACAATTTGTAGAAAACTACAAAAAAGTGCAACAAATTTTCACCTAAATTTCTAACTTTTTTCTCGGAAGTGTTTGAATTTTTCTGAATACATAGTTTTATAGCCCAATCAATTTTAGTCTGATAATGTGCAAATTTCAAGTGGCTAAGAATTACCGTTAATTTTTTAGAATTTTTTTTGTCGCATCGGCTTCCATATAATGAATAAACTCAATTTATTTGTATATGGAAGAAAACCGCAACACCTTTGGCGAAAAAAATTCTAAAAAATCAACGGTAACTTTTAGCCACTTGAAACTTGCACATTATCAGACTCAAATTGATTGGGCTATAAAACTATGTATTCAGAAAAATTCAAACACTTCCGAGAAAAAAGTTAGAAATTTAGGTGAAAATTTGTTGCACTTTTTTGTAGTTTTCTACAAATTGTTGAACATGGGTATATATGGGGTTTGTCTGAGAATGAACTAAATTTTAATTGAAAATTCTTAAAAATAAATAAATAAACATAAGTGGCACACAATATCACTTTGAAATGGCGTGCTATAGATATGACCGATACTGTATATTTTC
>NW_023483570.1:0-1639 GCF_013731165.1 Rhagoletis pomonella | reverse complement strand
ATTATAATATAATAAACACTTTCAACCTAAACGATAAACTGACGAATATATATGTGTGTAAAGAAGAAGTTTTAGTGTCGTTTGATGTCGTTTCCTTGTTCACTAATATACCTACAACTCTAGCTGTGAGAATTATAATGAAAAACTGGGAGAAACTACAAAAGGTGACGAACATTCCAAAAAGCAAATTTCAAAATATTCTGGACTTTTGTCTTAAAGACAACAATTATTTTATGTGCAATAATAAGCTTTACACACAAACCTTTGGAATGCCAATGGGCAACCCCCTTTCACCAATAATTGCTGACATCGTAATGGACGATTTACTCGAAAATACAATTTCAGAGCTCAAAAAACTTAATATTAACATTAAATTTATAACAAAATATGTAGATGACATCTTCGCAATAGTCAAACGTAATGACGCTAATATTATCCTCCAACATCTGAACAAATACCACAACAAACTTCAATTCACCATGGAAATGGAAGAAAACTCAAGCATCCCTTTTCTAGACGCGCGTATACATAGAAGCGAAAATCGCCTTCTTCTGGACTGGTATTGCAAGCCTACATCTTCTGGTCGCCTGATAAATTTCTTCTCTTCGCAACAAACGAAATACAAAATAAATACCGCGAAAAACCTCATAAACAAAATATTAACAATAAGCCACAAACAATTCCATGAAGCAAACATTGAAAAAATTAAGAAGATCCTAAAAAGCAACAACTACCCTGAACATTTAATACACAACTTAATAAAACAAAAAATAATGCAAACAAACAATCATCAAAAGAGAATCTTAAGCACAGATGCAATGAACACAACAAAAAGATACCACAGTGTCACATACATTCCAAAGCTGACCGAAAACTTCGGCCGCGACTTTACAAAACAACAAAACATAACACTTGCATACAAATCTAATTACACATTATCCACAGTTTTTACAAAAACAAAATGCTCAATAGATGCTCAACAACAAAGTAACGTAGTTTATGAAATTAAATGTAATGGTAAGGAGAACGAAGAATGCGGAAAGGTGTACATAGGAACAACTAAGCGAGCCCTAGGCACGCGATTAAGCGAACATGAAACAGATATAAAAAAACAAAAAACTAGTACAGCGCTTTCACAACACATACGAACTACTGGGCACTCAGCAGATTTAGCAAACACAAAAATTATCGACATAGAAAAACGAGAAAAAACCAGATACACATTAGAAAGCTTAAGGATCTTACAAAAAAGGGGAAACACAATAAACAAAAAAGAAGACACCGATGACATTTCTGCCGCCTACTTGTTATGCTTATAGAATTCAAATTTAGTTTTAGTTTAGACAAAGCTACCACAGAAGGTGGTATGGATTAAAGTAGATTTAGTTAATTTAATGACGAATTTTATGTGAGTATTTTTTGTGTTCAATATCTCAGATGTTCTTTTGCAATTTTTTATATATACTTATGTATATGTATGTGTATTTGTTCCTTTACTTACTATGTATGTATTTATATTTTTGTAACAGATAATAAAATAAACACGCCCCTGAAGATGCTAAGAAGATTAGCGAAACGTTGGGCCGTAAGTGAAATAACGTCGTTTTATTTACACTAAAAGAACAGATCAGACAAGCCT
>NW_023483569.1:0-1639 GCF_013731165.1 Rhagoletis pomonella | reverse complement strand
AAACGCTTACCACATATTCTCTCGAAAAAATTATTACAATCCCAACTTGCTTGGTTCAAGGACTTAAACGCTTTAGGCAACGAACATGGCATTCAGTGGACCTTGGAAAATTTTAGTGGTGATGATTGGAACCGAAATCGAAAGCTTTTGTTAGACGCTGTTAAGAAGGTTGGAAATATAGCGGTGAAAATATAAACAGATTCTATAGAAACTTAGATTGGAACGTAGGAAGGTTGTATATGGTAGGGGGAATTGGTCAAAATAAGATAATGTGGCTGTTAACAGCTAGAAGTGATCCCTTAAATTTAAATGGAAATAGATTCCAGGCAAATGCATCAAAAATATGTTCTTTGTGCAATGTAAATGAAATTGAAAACGTCCAGCATTTTCTAGGCACATGCCCGATACCAAGCGAATTTAGACGATACTATTTTGGTAAAACTACACTAAGTAATGAAGAAATTGTAAATGTACTAAACCTAAAAGCAATTGATTTGAAAAATATTGTAATTATATTGTGTACACCTTAAAATACAGAAGTGAATTGGTTAACGAATATAATTATAATTGAGGATATATGTAAAATATACTACTATGCTAAGTAGTCGTTTCCACAGGTATTATTAAGTTATAGGTAAATTAAAATAATCCGACTGACAACTTAAGAAAAGTTGAAGTCGTATGTTCTTTAATTGTTAACTGTGACAAAACGTCCACCTATAACTTATCGTTTTAAAGTATAAACACATCGTAAGCTTTGTTAATTTACGTAAAGTTTTTGTGAACTCTACGCAGTTGGCAACTCTTGTAAGACATTCGACCTTTATGTTCCACATTTGCCTTTATTTAAGTTGTTCGTCATTTTGATTTATTAGAGTCGTGAATGTTCAAGAGGAAAGGCGCAAACTGCGGTGAGTATTATTAACCCTAGAACACACACCCAGAAAATACCACGTAAACACACACCCGGGATACGTTTGTACCCGGGACCTTATTTTGCGGTTTTTTTAATGCTTATTCAACCGATTTCTATGATTTTTTTTTTGAAATGTATATTTTAATATACAACAAGTATTTTGTCTTTTGTTTCATTCGAATATTCCTACTGGTTCCAGCGATATGGGCAAATAAAGTCAGGACATGCAACAGTGGATTTTTGTTTTTGTTGTTGTCCTGATAAATGCAAAACAAAATAATATAATTATAGTTGTCCTTATTTCAAATAAAATTCTCTTCTGGGATTTGTTTTAATTATTTCTTTAATATTCCCAATAAACCAGTTAATTCTTCAACAAGCAAAATGTTAATGAACAATTTTTAACATTCAACTTCAAAATTGAAAAAGAAAATTATCATATTTCACAACAATCTTAAATCTAAAAATTTAAAGTATTATAAAGTCAAGTACATTGGATAAAATATTAAATGATAAGAACCCTACATTACTCCCCCTTCCAGAGAATTTACGTTAAATAAGTTAAATGTGACTTTCTTTTTTGTTCCAATATTGTTGTGAAAATTAGTGTTAAATTCTGGTAAAGTTTCAATCATCGCTGGTTTTAACCTGTCAATCGGAATAGTTTTGATTTCATTATCAATTTCTATTTGAAAATACTTCTTATTTTTTTCAATAACCTTA
>NW_023483568.1:0-1639 GCF_013731165.1 Rhagoletis pomonella | reverse complement strand
TTTTTTATATTATTTATTTTCTACTTTTTAGTCCTGTCTGAATAAAATTTTGCAATAGATATTAAAATAATTCAACGATATTAATAGAAAGGTGCACTCACATGCATTTACATATGTACCCTGCAAACCAAAGTTCCCGAAATCTTAAGGAAATCGTTAGGAGTATCTGATTTCTGTAACGATTTTTTTACGGAATTTTCAAAGAAAATTATATGAAGGGGTTGACACGAACTCGTAAAGAAATTTCTGTACGAAAAATAAAGTGAATTCTGGAAAAATTCTGAAAGATATTCTTCACATAGCAGCATTATTTTCGTTGCTTCACAGATTATCTTCCGAAATTTCGTAAAAGAATGGAAGTGTGCGTAATTTATTTCATTTTTGAACATTCGGCAAAAAATCGAACTAAATCTTAACGAATTCTTTAAAATTTCTTTACAATGCAGAATACTCTGAAAAAATGGTTTGCAGGGTATGTACATACAAACGAGCACCAATTAATTTTATTTAAAGAAATGGCGTGTCGTCTATTTCCGCCGATATGCGTGTATAAACCCTCCTCAAAGTCTAGCCAAAAAGCCAGCAACTCACACAACAGGTTCCCCAGAGCAATTCGCTCGAGAAAGTGGTACCCGGTACACGTAATACGCGGCACACAGCACAACAATCCGCCAAAACAGGCAACCCGGCCCAAAATTACCACCGTAGAAGGCAGAAACCCCGATCGGCAGTGCAGGAGCCCAAGAATTATCCTTAAAACGGCCACAGGAGCTTAAAAAGACCAACTTGTCCCCAACTGGTCCGAAGGTAAGTAGTTTCGGGCTAGTCCCAAACTGGTTCCCAACTGGTTCCCGGACTGTCCCTCGACTGGTTTCCAACTGGTCCCACGAACTAGTTACCAACTGGTCCCAAAGTGGTTACCAACTGGCCCACCTATACCTCAAGTGGTCCACAAGTCACTTCACTTACAAAGCATTCGATTTAGTTGACAATAGTCAAACTACATAACGTAGACCTAAAATTTCTACAGCGAAAGTAGAACTTTGAAATCGATTTTAAGCGGTCGTTATTCACCCTGCAAACCATTTTTTCAGAGTATTCTGCATTGTAAAGAAATTTTAAAGAATTCGTTTAGATTTAATTCGATTTTTTGCCGAATTTTCTAAAATGAAATAAATTACGCACACTTCCATTCTTTTACGAAATTTCGGAAGAAAATCTGTGAAGCAACGAAAATAATGCTGCTATGTGAAGAATATCTTTCAGAATTTTTCCAGATTTTTCTTTATTTTTCGTACAGAAATTTCTATACGAGTTCGTGTCAACCACTTCATATAACTTTCTTTAAAAATTCGTAACAAAAATCGTTACAGAAATGCGATACTACTAACGATTTCCTTAAGATTTCGGGAACTTTGGTTTGCAGGGCATATACCCACATACATACATACATATATTACTTTTCATATCAATTCAAGTGTATTACATGCGCCCCACGCTTTTCATTTTCAATTTCATAGATTGTTTATAATGACTTTTGCTAAAATTTCAAAATCAAAAGTTATCAAAACAAATTCTATGGGACTGAGAAATATTATTTTCTACTTTTTAGTCCATTTATAAAAGCGTTGTATATTAA
>NW_023483567.1:0-1640 GCF_013731165.1 Rhagoletis pomonella | reverse complement strand
GGGAATCAAACGAGAGTATTTGAGAATATGTTAAAGAAAAATTAATGGGGGGTTTATTAGATCAACAGAAGCCAAATATAAAATTTTGGTATGTTTGTCTGTATGTTTGTAAGCGCATCACGCAAAAGCTAATGTATGGAGTTAAATGCAGTTTTCACCGATGTACATCTTGCTAGAGCTCTAATCTATACATCTATACATATAATAAAATTGTAACAGGTCGATGTCTGTACATTATAGATATTAAGGAAAAATTAATGTGGAGGGTCTTTCTTAGAGCACCAGAACCCAAATCAACCATTTTTAGAATTTTTGTCTGTCTGTCTGTCTGTCTGTCTGTCTGTCTGTCTGTCTGTCTGTCTGTATGTTTGTTCGCGCATCACTCGAAAACGAATGCATGGATTTGAATGCAGTTTTCACCGATGTATTGCTAGAGGTCTAAATTAAAATTTAGGAAGAAAAAAATTAGAGAGTTGCCACCTGTTTGAAAGTTGGAGTTTAAGTAAATTGATACGAAAAAATGAATATTGCAATATGGGCGTCAAAAGAAAGAGGCTAAAGAAGGCTTACAGCCAAAAATACTTTTTTAGATTTGCCACCTGTTTGAAAATGTACATTAATTCAATTTATAAGATAAATTGAATATTATAATATGGGTGTAAAACTGAAGGGGGTTAGGAAATTATATTGCCGAAAATATTTTTAGGGAGGGCTGCCACCTGTTTGAAAAATTTTATTGAATTAAATGATAAAATAAATGAAATCTAAATCTACATCTAGATATCTATACATATAATAAAATTGTAACAGGTCGATGTCTGTACATTATAGATATTAAAGAAAAATTAATGTGTGGGGTCTTTATTAGAGCACCAGAAGCCAAATCAACCAATTTTAGAATTTTTGGCTGTCTGTCTGTCTGTCTGTATGTTTGTTCGCGCATCACTCGAAAACGAATGCATGGATTTTGTAGTATATCAGAATAAGTCACTAACAACAACAAAGCCACACGCCTGTGTTATGCATTTTTGCAGCATAAACAAATTCCTTACTTTGTTATTTTCACACGCTAAACACACAAGCGGCACAAGCTATATCTGGTGCATGCGCTAGCTCTATGTATGTAAATATGTACGACTGCGCTGCTAGCACCTTCACGCTTGGTACATGTAGATATGTCTGTGGATGCATTGCTTGTAGCTCCACATTAGAAATGGTTATGTGTGGGTTGGTGACTTCACTGAGCTATGCTTTGAGCTAGGCACATATGAATGCATGCTCATATGTGCAAGCGAGAGATTCAGCTAGTAAGAATTTTAAGTAAATATGTATTGTAGTAAATAAGTAGTACATAAGATGTTAGAGTATAAATAAGATGATTTCAATAAAGAACAGGACAGATTTTGTTATGCGACATGCGAAGTTGCATCTAAAAACAAAACTCGTTTTATTTAGTACTAAAACCTTCGTTAATTTCAATGTAGTTTTCACCGATGTATTGCGAGAGGTCTAACTTAAAATGTAGGAAGAAAAAATTAGAAAGATGCCACCTTTTTGAAAATTGGAGTTTAAGTAAATTGATAAGAAAAAATTAATATTGCAATATGGGCGTCAAAAGAAAGAGGCTAAAGAAGGCTTAC
>NW_023483566.1:0-1640 GCF_013731165.1 Rhagoletis pomonella | reverse complement strand
ATGAGAAAAACGATGTAAATAATCCATTCGCGATCACTCACAACAGCTTATAGCGATAAACTTATCGCGACAAATTTTCAACGACGTTGTATGGGAGATATGTATTTTTCGCGTTTGTTTTGGGTATGCATTTTGTTATGCATACAGCATACATACATATGTACATTTGTGTATGTAAGTAATGCAAGCAGATGCTTTACGGTTGGAAGGAATGTAGGAATATGCACAAATATATGAATTATGGTGGTAATATATATGTATGTACATATAAATTACATACATGCATACGTGTAGTTAAAGTATATTCCAAGCGTACACTTTTCAGTATAATGGTGTATTTGCATGTTATTTTATTATAATGATTGCGTTTATTTATTATATCTATTAAATGGAACTTAGTGGGGATAAGATTGACTAATGAGAAAAGTGGGCGTCTGGTGAAGACTGAGAGTAAAGAAAAGCAGAAAAACAATACATATAAATGTTTTATTTCTTTTAAATGTTTCGATTCGCCATTATAAGGATATTAATAAGAAACCAAAAATTTACACACGTAAATAGAATAAGAATATGTATGTATGTATGTATTACTTAGAAGAAAACTCAATAAAACGAAGGTCTGCATTTCATATCCATGCACAAATCCATATGTATGTATATATGTGTGCATCTATATGCATGTACTTATATAAGTGCATAGTTATTTACTGAACAGTAGCGCAGAATGAGCAAAAATTTTGCAGCAATAATCAAATAATAGCTAAGCGTTGGTTTTACTACGACCTTGGAAATACGAAAAAATTACTTGTGAGCCTTTTAGCCTGAAGTATGTATGTATGTAGATACAATATTGCAGCAGCTTTCTACCTACCTTTTGTTTATTTTCCACTAATAATTAGAATGCTTTAGAAATATTTACGGAAATAGAGCACATGATTTCGTTAATTTTAGAGTTGTAGCAGGTAGTGAATTTTTCTTCAAACTGCATTTCGCTAAGTGCGGAGTTGTGTGGTTTAATTGGGATTTCCCTGAATACCAGATATTTCGTAAATACGTACGTTTTTCCTAAAATTTTATTTTGTAAAGCTGAAATTAGTCAAGAACGCAGAACGTATACTTAAACGCAGTCTGTATACGCAGAATTTTGTCGATTACTGGAGCCCTCAGTGTTGCTTACTACAGTGTTACCACTCATCAATGCCTTTTCATAAACTTGCGTTTTCAACTACAATTTTTCGTGCTATAATGGATCGTAGCTAAATATAAACTACTTAGTTTTCAACAAAAAACCGTATTCAATAGTAAGTTTCAAATATTTTAAACGTATTTTGTATAGGAACTTATAACTTTTTTACCATCTGCAAAACTGGCGAAGTGGCAAGCATCTATAGAAGGAAGAAATCAGCTGAAACGGAAAAATCTAAATTCCGCAGATTTCTGCGCTACGGGCTACAACTACAGAAAAATACTGAGGTGTTGAGTTTTCATTTACATGGCGCTTTGGTAAGACAGATCGTGTCAGATGACTCGGGTTTACGTACCGGTAGGTTTACGTTCTTGACTAATTTCAGCTTAAGAGTTTTGGGTGTGCAGTTACATAAATGAGATAAACAATGCGGGTGCTCCATTCGCGATCACTC
>NW_023483565.1:0-1640 GCF_013731165.1 Rhagoletis pomonella | reverse complement strand
CGCACTTAGGGATTATAACCCTCAGGCAGTAGAATTCTCCTTTCTGTTTTGCGAAGAAAAGGAGCTGAAAACCTTTTGCAGAGAACACCTTTGTATATTTTTAATGCTTACTGGGTTATATCCTATCTTCTTTTGTCTCTCATTCTTTTGCATATTTTGGAGTTTGACAGCTGAACTCCGCCATTTAATTTGCATATGCAACCAAAGTCAGACGCGTGATTTTGAAGGTGTTTTTGTTTAATGAATTGTGATGAATTGGTTAATATTAAAGTCGTAAAGCAAGTTATAACAAATCAAGTAAAGTGTAAAGTGAAGGGGAATACAAAAATATATTGGTAAAGTGGCTAATTTAAGCAGAATAGGAGTGATAAATGTACGCTAATTTCCGAATTTTACAAAAAAGGGCATATTTCAAACCCAATTTGTAAATAAATTAGTAACCAAAATTTACAAAAGTGAGTGTTAAAATATTGCGTGGACCCTTGACTACAAGTGTGTGAAATTTTTTTTTGGATCGGGCCACCCATTTGGACGGAATAGCCCGAAATAGTTGTGAGCGGTACTAAACCCCACCCATTCACTTTTCCTTACAAGGTGTGTGCAGTGTTCAATGCTTTTCGGTATCTTCTTTCATTTAATATATATATAAATTAATATTTTTAATAAAAAATGGCGCGATTATTTTATTAAAAATTTTCGCTTACGGCGCTTTTTCCATAAAAATCAATACTTCGATAAAAAAAACTGTAAACCATAAAAGTAGCGCTGCCATGGTGTAGCGAAATTTGCTATTATATTTTGGTTAGAATATTTTATTTAGGTGAAAGTAAAAAAAGAAGAAGTGTATAGTGTAAACTGAGTGTAATAGCGCAAATGAAATGTGAAATAAAGTGACAATACCAGCGATTTGAGGTTATAATAATTTTAGCAGGCGCAAAGTTTGTTTTACAGGTCTATTCTGCACGTTACCGGACATTTTATTACCAGTAAATTTTATTACCGAAAAATGTTACCACTTCTTGTAACCGGCATTCTGGCATACTGGTAACGCTGTCAACAGTGCGAAACTCACCATCCGCCGTTTGTTTGCGTGTGGTAGAAAGTTGAATTTCAATTTACAAGCAAACACAAGATGGACATGAACAAGTAAGTAGTACTCTGAAGTATTTTGGTAAATTTTAAAGCAATAATTAATTTTTAATGGCAGGTAGTATGCGAGAACCACCCAATCCCAATTGCGTTGGTATGTCAGTTTCATAAAAGACTATCCCCAACTGCTACAAGGAAAGAAGTGCCCCACAGCGCCACATCTCATCGCAGATATGTGGCTGGAGATCGCGACAAATTTAAACGCTATGGTGGGGCCCACTAGAAGCTCCGATGCTTGGAGAGAGGTAAGAAGCACTATCTTTTTAAGCACATGTTTGTAGATATATTGAAAATGGCGTATAATTTTAGAGCCTGCGAAACTGGCGCAAGCAGTTGAGGTCACGTGCGCGCAAAGTGATTGCCGAGCGGAATAAGACGGGTGGAGCGCAGAACCCAGTGTCGGAGCTAACAGAGTTCGAGCAGCAAGCCCTAGAAGCATTTGGGATGGCTGCTGTGGAGGACCACTCAAACTCCATACTTGGATTCCCGGT
>NW_023483564.1:0-1640 GCF_013731165.1 Rhagoletis pomonella | reverse complement strand
AATTTTCGCTAAAGTATTAAGCTATAAATGTAAAAAGGAGTTAGCAGTATTTATTTCACATACAAATAAAATAAAGCAATTGAAGTCAGCAGATTTATAATAATTCAATTTCTGTACACATTTTTATTAGAAGAAAGTACATGAAATTAACATTAATCAAGGGGACTAGTAGACGGCGTCTTTATCCCTAAAGTTGTTAGAGACGACTATACTACTCCTAAAAGCTTCAAGTCCATTAGAATGATGTCTTTAAAACTGAAATATCCGGAGAGATTGGGTGAGTTCCGCGTTCATAGGGAGGCTCTTTTATCACACCCTCAGTCATTGCATCAACATACCTATCAGGCGGAAAATAGTGAGACAGCTCTGCAAAATCTGGTTGCCAGAATAAGCAATACCATCACTAAGAAAGAATTCGCATTGGGATTGTCCTGGTAAATTGGATTCGTTCAAAGCACTCGTAGTGGGTCGTTAGGATTCAGGCAGATGGGCGGTGTATTTTCTGCCTTGCTCTGGTGCCCTTCTATGTCAGTTGTCCGCAGGAAAGCGCAAACAACACTGATTATAATTTATAGATGGTCTTTCCGCTAACCCAACCAAAACTAGTGTTATGCTCTTTACTAAAAGGAGAGGGTTGAATGGCCTTGTTCTCCCTGCATTTAAAGATTAAATTAGTGGTGACATGCCATAACCATTGCCATAACCGTAACCATAACCACATTAACTATCATCGATCTAGGTATCATAACCACAATCAGCTGATGCCAACAATGTCGGTGTTGCCAGACGCGAAACAAGACGCAGAAAATGTTTATTATCGTAGGAACTTCTTTCACTATCACTAAATTCTTAAAACTCAACTGCAGATCATAATAAAATATGAATGCACATCAAATTCAAGGTACTAACTTGTGCTTTCTTAATACTATAAATTTATTTTGCTATAATTATGAAACTTTTTTAAAAGATGTTATTTTATGAAAAAATACCAAACTTTGTTTCGTTTTTTAATATTTTTGGATTAAAAATATAAAAAAGCATATAAGTTATGTATATCAACTGAAAGATATGTTAATTGTCTTTATTTTAACATCATTGGGTTTCGAATCGGTTGTGTGGTTCATAAGATGCTAATATTTAAAAAAAGTCAAAAAACATTTATTACACCTTTTATATCTTCTTTATATTTTTGCGCAAATACTTTTGGTACAGTTGAAATCAGCGTGAGAAGTTCTATCGAGCCACATTTTTGGGTTTTGCATAGCTATGTGGTTCATATTCTAGACTTATGACAAAACTTTGGCTGTTAACAATACTTTTTGTTATATTTTTTTTATAAAAGTTTAGCACTTTACCTAACCAGCGCCACATAAATGCACATTTCAAACTTCGTACAAAATGATGAAATTTCAACAAATTTTAACATTTGCACCCGAAAATTTTAAACTTTTTATTCAGAATTTTTAGAAAAATTTTGGATATGCATTTTGTTTGCTGATGGTGCTAGGCATTTGCTCCCATACACATGAAATTGTCGAGCATATTTTATATGGAAGAAAATGCATAACACCGTCGGCCAAAAAAATTATTAAAAACCAACGCGATTTTCTAGCGTCTTAAAATTTGACCTTTAACCCACT
>NW_023483563.1:0-1640 GCF_013731165.1 Rhagoletis pomonella | reverse complement strand
TGCTCGTGCACGTCAAGTAGGCTTGACACTCGTGTGGCCCTTTTTGCAATTCAGTAAAGTAGCCATGCTTAAAGCGCACTAACGCCAGCGCATACAGGAACATATCATCTTATTACCACTAAAACTCACACATACACACACACGCACAAACGAGTCCTTTTAGTTCTGGTGTCGAATATTTGCTCACAGTGCGTGGCAGGAAGTGCGTGCGAGTGTGTATGTGAGCGAAGTTAAGTGGTGTGTGCTCGGCATAAAAGTTCATACACAGTGTTTACGCATCACTGCGCTGAAAGAAAGAAGTTCACATAAAATAACTGTAAGAAGAACGCAAAAACTCTAGTGCATATCCACATGCCCTAATGAACACTCTGTGCTGCTCGAAAAACGTAACACGATTTGTCTGCGGTGCTGTTAAAATCGATTCTTTCCGACAGAATGGAACCGAGAGACTGCAGTGTGGGTAACTAATGAAAAGCTACTTACGTAAAAGAATTATATTCAAAAATATTTTTTGCACATTGATGCCAACTCAAGTGACACTGCTACCACATCGTACCAGACTTTTTGCTGGACTTAACGCTATGATCTAGGTAAGTAAGTGGTATCCCCTCCCACTGAGTTATTCAGCGTCGGATTGAGTCGCTAATACAATATCACAAAATTATCTACTATATATACACCTCCGAGCCTTTTAAAGACCTTGAATAAAATATTTCCATCTCTTCTCCAAATGAAATACTCCTACTGCTGTCCTTTCTAATCCGCTATTCAAAGCATGATTTGCGCATGGAAACTTAACGCTGCAGCGGCAGAAAATTGCGCTGAATAGCAGGAGTCTTTAAATCTATGAAAGGATGTCCACAAAGAGAAATGATCTCCCCTCTATAGTGGTCCATGGCAGTAGTAGAAGTTCTTCATTCGGATCAACAGAAAGATATAGAGAAGGAACCACAGCAGGCGACCTAAATGGGCATGATAGCTGCCCAAAACAATTTCAAAAACCAAATTTATAATATTCCGTTAATATTCCGCGGTTGCGTGATGTAAGACAACCGAAATTAGATGCACTCAGGCTAAACGGTAACAACTAGTCTGCGTGAGTATCCCTACTGCAATGGCGCCAATACCCCCGCGGCTAACGGGGCACATCTAGATCTAACTGTTTACAACAAGACTCATTTCAAGGAATAATGCAGAGGATAATAAATACGTGCACCCAGCTACTCTCAGGGTCAAATGAGAAAAAGAGGACTGCGCATAAGTTTCGTACATACATTCTTACAGCAGCGCGGCGTTCCTCGCCTTGGTGTGGGATTGCCTACTAAGATACCACTACCAGGAAAGAAGCTGCCATCAAGCACCGTTAGGCTGATCTACATATTGGAAATATTAGGAAGAAGTTCCAAACCACTCCTGATTTTTAAATCTATGAGTTGTTTGCTCCCACAAGTGGGTTTGTGTGACTAGGAATAGAAAACAGCAGAGCACAATATGTGCCACTATGAAGGCCTTACTATACCCTGGGATCGGCGTATGTTTTGTCTATAGCAGTGCATGACCTACGTTGGCGATATGTAAATAGGGAAAAGGCATTTTAGCAGGATTTAGCTACTTTTCTTTGGTTCAAAAATGTTTTTTTT
>NW_023483562.1:0-1640 GCF_013731165.1 Rhagoletis pomonella | reverse complement strand
GTATTGAATTGAGAAAAGTTCACGCCACAGACGAGGTACTTTGTGCATACGAAAATTCGATACACAAACACAATCGATACGTTAGTTCAAGTATATGTTTGTTTATGCAATAATCATTACCGAACATTATAATTACTTCATTGTTTATAAATATGTTTCATTATATAAGTATGTTTTTCTCATTTTCGCTACGTTTTTTCACTACAAAAAAAAATGTTGAGTTTAATTTTTTTTTTTTCAATTTTCTTATCGTTGTTGTAAAGTGATTAAGGAACGTGCCTATCTGAATTCAAAAAATCAATAAGGCTGTTTTATTATATGTTTAATGTATATATACTTCTATGTATGTATGTACATAGCTATACACGCGAACTACTGGAATGGATAGATTAAATAAAATATAGATATACATACATATTTTGTACAAATAATAAGGAACGATTTTTCACACAGTTTTCTACAAACTAGTCTACTTACTTCTACCGCTAAAAGTCCCCTAAGGCTGTTTGGTTGCCTCTACAAGTGTGTTTTTTTTTTTAGTTAAGATTTAGTTTATTATTTATTTTGTATATAAGTTTAGATTTCAAGATTCAGGTGTGTGATTTTCTTATGTTTTAGAATATAGAAATTTGATCAAGGAATAATACATATTTTAAACTTAACGACATATTAATGTTTGCGTATCATTCTAAACGCATTCGAATTTTTGCACACATGGGCATCGCCAGGATCGAACATCTACATTTTAATGTAGTTGATTGATTATTCCTTACTAATACATATGTGTAAACTAAATGATTCCATTTGAAAAGACAATCTTAAGTAATAGCCAAATATAAATTTATTTTAGTAAGTAAAGTGGAGTACTACTTTCGGTTCAAAAACGCCCTTACTCAGCTGCCTGAAATAGAGCGTTCTTCAATCAAATTCCAAAGTAGGGCGTGCGTGAAAAGTTTTCTGATATAGGACGTTTTCGAACCGAGATAGGTCGATCTTCCAATCAGGTGTTGAAATGTGACTACTATTTTTTTACTACGAAGATATGTAGGACAGGCGTATGAAAAATAAATAAATCTGAAGTAAATACATATCGACTGCTGAGTGGAAGATCGACCTATCTCGGCAGCCAGTTCCAAAACGCCCTAACTCAAAAAAACTGTTCAAGAACGCCCTATTTCAGAATTTTATTGAAAAACACTCTATCTCAGAATTTGGTTGAAGAACGCCCTATTGAAGAAATCGACAAAAATGCCCCGCCTCCCAAAAAAAAAATATTAAAAAAATTGTGTATAAATATTTTTACTACTGGGCAAAGAATTTGGCTTTCAGCTGCCATTTCTTACCAATTGCACCAATAATTTTAAATTGAGAATGATAGAGTAAGGGAAATAAAGAAGACTATCGATAGAGGCTAGAGAAATGTATAATGCATATTTAATATAATTTTCAGCAGCAAACAAATTTTGGAGAAAGTGTTGTTCAAAGCGCAGTTCAAAGGTATTATAATACCAGCCGAATATTTCACGACACTTCCTCTTTGAATGTATTATGACAGCATATTACTATATCCGGGAAGTTTATGTTTGACAGCATAGAAAGAGAAAGAGAAAGAGAAAGAGAAAGAGAAAGAGAAAGAGAAA
>NW_023483561.1:0-1640 GCF_013731165.1 Rhagoletis pomonella | reverse complement strand
TATCGGATCCACACTCAATTAGTAGGAGACTACCTCAGCCACCTTTCCTTTAAAAAAGAATTATAGAAAACGGGTAACGTAGTCCAAAGTTATGCGGTAACATACATACAAAAATATTCCGACGAATTGAAAAAATATGCAGATTAATATTTAATAAATTGTTACGGATTTTTTTTTTTGTTTAATACAAACCTGTGCTTGGGAGTTTATTGATACGAAAAATTTATTTCTGATACCTCTTTAAAGAACCGCAAGATTGCACTACAAAGTAAATTACATATTTTTTACTATTGTAACAGGAGAAGTTACTGTATGCATTTTTTATATGTACAGTGTCGAACAAAAGTTTTGGCACAGTGAATTTTCGCGTTACATATATGCAAAGTTTTTAATTCTTTTCCGATAATTTTTTAAAAAAACATAGTTCATACTACACCAAACACACAAAAATCAAATGTGTAAACTTTGTGAAAAACTCAGGAAAATTCAATAAATCTGCATACTAATTTGCAATTTGATATTCAGATTTTCAAGCAACTTCAGACTTGCACTTTGATAAATTAAAATTGAATGGATTATTAAACTGCATACTGGCACCTTCCTGCACTGGGCATGACTTCGAAAGTACCAAGACACAACAGCAAAATTAATTGTTAATGCAACCACGCAGACCCGGCTCCGGTTATCTGGGTTCACCCATTAAGGTAAAGTGTAGAGTACAATTCTAAGAAGCAAGTAAAACCGCATAGGGATACGGTTTAGTTATTTGTACACAAATTTTTGGTTGCTGTGTCCAAACGAGTGACCCGAAACGAAAAAGGTTTACACACACTTGAAGACAAGTCTACGCTTTATTAAAAAAGAAAATACTATATCTGCAATAATTTTATAATAATTTTGGTTTGAAATATGGTATTTTTGGCAAATTTGCGAGCTGACTTTTCATAAACCGCGGACCATCCTTTTTCATTTCGGGGTGTTTGGGGAGCCAGCCAGGAGTCTTTTAAGAGGTTCCCTGTCCTCATGCAATACATATTTTTTCATGGCATACGTCCCCCGCTCTTTTCAGGATTCTTTATTTGATTTGATATTATTTGCATATAAAAATATGCAAAGAGCGTAGATTATATGCCCTTATGCCAAAAAATAAAATATTTAATTTCTCATTTATTATATATATATATACATAAGGGTGGGAAATAGTTTTCGATAAGGCACGTCCTATGTATCTTATTCAATCCACAACTGTTTTGTATGTTTCCACACAAGAACACTATATTTCTTGCAAAATAAGTAGAAATATGTATCTGAAGTCAGCATTGATTTTGCTCATATAAGATTCATGGACGTGTGAGACAAGGTACAAAACTGTTCCCATGAATCACATGTGATTCATTGGACAGGGAACCTGTTAAATTCGAAATGCATATCAAAAGGAATTAAAAGGAGTAATTTGACTTGTGGTTCCGAAAATATGGCTGATAAAAAATCTCACGCCTACATTATGTGTCACGCCCCCATTTTCAAACTCATTTATATAAACCATACTATAAGCACCTACCATTGATATGTATGCATACCAAATTTCAATTCTATGTGACTTATGGTTCCGAAGTTATGGCTGATTAAAAATTCTACGA
>NW_023483560.1:0-1640 GCF_013731165.1 Rhagoletis pomonella | reverse complement strand
GCATGCAATTAAGTTTTTCGACTGGCAAGTTTTACAGTTCGGCTTATATGTACCTGCTAAACCACAACTGAAAAACAACAAAGCTGCTGGAGCTGACGGCCTGCCAGCCGAGCTATTCAAGTACGGCGGCGAGGAGCTGATGAGGTGCATGCATCAGCTCGTATGCAGAATATGGTCAGATGAACGCATGCCCGGCGACTGGAATTTAAGTGTGCTCTGCCCAATCCACAAGAAAGGCGACCCCGCCATACGCGCCAACTACCGCGGAATTAGCCTTCTAAGCATAGGTTACAAGGTCTTATCGAGCGTATTGTGCGAAAGACTGAAGCCCACCGTCAACGAGCTGATTGGACCTTATCAGTGTGGCTTTAGGCCGGGAAAATCCACCATAGATCAGGTATTCACAATACGCCAAATCTTGGAAAAGACCCGCGAGAATAGGATCGACACACACCATCTATTTGTCGATTTCAAAGCCGCTTTCGACAGCACGAAGAGAAGTTGCCTTTATGCCGCGATGTCTGAATTTGGTATCCCCGCGAAACTAATACGGCTGTGTAAAATGACGTTGACAATACCACCAGCTCCGTCAGAATAGGGAAGGACCTCTCCGAGCCGTTTGATACCAAACGAGGTTTCAGACAAGGGGACTCCCTTTCGTGTGATTTCTTTAATCTTATGTTGGAGAAGATAATAAGAGCCGCAGAACTGAACCGCTCAGGCACAATACTTTATAAGAGCGTACAATTGCTGGCGTATGCCGACGACATCGATATTATCGGTAAAAACAAGAGCTACGTCTGTTCTGCCTTCTCGGGATTGGATAGAGAAGCAAAGCGAATGGGTCTGGTGGTGAACGAGGACAAAACGAAGTATCTCCTGTCAGCACACAAACAGTCAGAGCATACGCGTCTTGGCACCCACGTCACTGTTGACAGTTACAAGTTTAAAAAAGTAGACGACTTCGTTTATTTGGGAACCAGCATTAACACCAATAATAATGTCAGCCTTGAAATCCAACGGAGAATCACTCTTGCCAACAAGTGCTACTTTGGGCTGAGTAGGCAATTGAGAAGTAAAGTCCTCTCTCGTCGTACAAAGATCACACTCTATAAGTCACTCATCATGCCTGTGCTGGTGTATGGCGCGGAAGCATGGACAATGAAAGCATCTGATGAGGCGGCTCTTGGAGTTTTCGAGAGAAAGATTCTGCGAAAGATTTACGGACCTTTACGCGTTGGTGATGGCGAATATCGCAGACGATTTAACGATGAGCTGTATGAGCTTTACAACGATATAGACATAGTGCAGCGAATTAAAATTCAGCGGCTCCGCGGCTTGGCCATGTCGTTCGGATGGACAGAAACGCTCCTGCTCTGAAAATATTCAACGCGGGCCGCGATGCTGGTAACAGAGGAAGAGGAAGGCCTCCTCTGCGTTGGAAAGACCAGGTGGAGAAGGACTTGGCTTCACTTGGCATTTACAATTGGCGTTAGTTAGCACAGAAGAGAAATGACTGGCGTGCTGTTTTGGACTCGGCCAAAATCGCTTAGGCGGTTACAGCGCCAAATAAGAAGAAGAAGAAACCACAACCGTAACAAAATATGGTACGCGTTGCGACGCAATCGACATAGCGATGC
>NW_023483559.1:0-1640 GCF_013731165.1 Rhagoletis pomonella | reverse complement strand
AAAAAAAAACAAGTAAGAAACTCTAAGTTCGGGCGGAGCCGAACATTAAATACCCGGCGCAAGTATTAAATATATGTTTTCCACCTGTCCGAAAGCTACCGCTACTATGATAAGCCGGGGTGTATACATTTTAAGTGAATTAGCGTCCTTAAATTTCGAAATATTGAAATTTCAAGCATATCTGAAATTTACCGTTTTATGAAAAGCGGCCTCAATTTTAGTCCCATTTCAACAATTTTCAACGGTTTGCTTTTATGTGGCAAGCACAATAACCATACCGAGCTTGGTATGAATTGCTAGAACGGTTAGCGAGATACATATATGTGATCACAAGTGGGCGGTACTACGCCCATTTTCCAAAATTTTGTCATAAACGTAGTTCTTGGTAAAGAATTGTTGCAATCATCAATTTTGAATAAATTAGCTTCAATATTTACTGATTTATCGAAGATTTTGTATTTCTCGAAATTACCGTTATATGGGATGTGGGCGTGGTTATTGTCCGATTTTAGAAATTTTCGGCCAGTTGGTATGCTGTACCAGGACCAACAACTGTGCCTAGTTTGGAAGAAATTGGTGTAGCGGTTACCAAGATATACACATGTAACCATAAGTGGGCGTGGCTACGCCCATTTGCCAAAGTTTTGTAATATTCTTATTTTTCGTCTAAAACTCATTGCAAGTATCAATTTTGAGTGAACTATCTTCAGTAGTTACTAAAATATCGCAGTTTTCGTTTTTTTGAAAATTACCGTTATACGGGAGGTAGGCGTGGTTATTGTCCGATTTTTAAAATTTTCAGCCATTTAGTATGCTGTACTAAGGCCAACAACTGTGCCAAGTTTGGAAGAAATTGGTGCAGCGGTTTCCAAGATATACACATGTAACCATAAGTGGGCGTGGCTACGCCCATTTTACAAAAATTTATAATATTCATGTTTTCCGTCTGAAACTCATTGTAAGTATCAATTTTGAGTGAACTATCTTCAGTAGTTACTAAAATATCGCAGTTTTCGTTTTTTTGAAAATTACCGTTATACGGGAGGTAGGCGTGGTTATTCCCCGATTTTTAAAATTTTCAGCCATTTAGTATGCTGTACTAAGGCCAACCACTGTGCCAAGTTTGGAAGAAATTGGTGCAGCGGTTTCCAAGATATACACATGTAACCATAAGTGGGCGTGGCTACGCCCATTTTCCAAAAATTTATAATATTCATGTTTTCCGCCTGAAACTCATTGTAAGTATCAATTTTGAGTGAATTATCTTCAGTAGTTACTAAAATATCGCAGTTTTCGTATTTCTTAAAATTACCGTTGGAGGTAGGCGTGGTTATTATCCGATTTCGCCCATTTTCAATACCATCCGTCCCACGCCCAAAAGAAGTTCACGTACCAAGTTTCGTTAAGATATCTCAATTTTTACTCGAGTTATCGTGTGCACAGACGGACGGACGGACGGACGGACAGACAGTCACCGCTTAATCGATTTCTCTTTTCATTCTGATCATTTATGTATACATTTGTCTATATCTATCTCGATTCGTTTTGCCTGTTACAAACAACCGTTATGTGAACAAAGTTATAATACCCTTGTGCACAAGTGCGCTCGGGTATAAAAATATTAAAAATCAACGACAAGT
>NW_023483558.1:0-1641 GCF_013731165.1 Rhagoletis pomonella | reverse complement strand
ATAAATAAATTGAAGCTTAAAGTTAGTTTGTTTGACGGTTTGGCACGTGTGCCTGACAATGCGTGAGTTCTATATTCAAAATATTCAAACAACTGAAATATGAAACCCTTGTTGTTATGAATAAATTAAATAATTATAAACGTTAAGCATGGTCGACTTTCAATTACACTACACCTCCTTTTTTAAATGAATGCTCATACAGAGTTTATTGTATGAACATTCCTATTTAGAAAGTAATAGTTTATAAATTTATTTAAACTTAAAAAAAATAGTTTTAATGATTATATATCTTAATTCTATTTTTATGTACAATTTGGGTTTTTCCCGTTTTCTTATCAGTTATAGTTACATTATTTTTAAAATCTATATTATTAATTTTAAATGGTCCTTTGTGTTGTGGGTCCAATTTGTGCCCTGATTCGTTTTTTAGCAAAACTAAATCACCTATTTTAAAGTTATAATCTAAAACTTTTTTATCAAAATAAGATTTTTGTACTATCTTAGCTTGTTCTATCATATCCCTTGCTCTTTTATGAGATATTTCTAACCTAAATCTAATTTCCTTAGCGTAATTATCTAAATTATAAAGAGGGCTTATTTTGTCAACCTGATCAAATTGTTGAAACCCATTTGGAAGTTTTCCAAAAACTGACTCGTATGGACAATAGTCATGTACAGTTGATGGTGTTGTATTAAAGCAGTATGTAAAATACTTAAGTCACTCATCCCAATCACTTTTGTCTATCGATACATATGACCTTACATATTGGTTAAACGCTTTATGTGATTTCTCGACCGTCCCTAACGTCTGGTGGTGGTGGGCGGTTGATGTTAGTTTTTCTATATTTAAAAGTTTGCATATTTCTTCTAAAAGTGAATTTTTATATTCCGTGCCCATGTCCGATATGAACGTCTTCATAGGACCGTAGACGAGAATAAAATTATCAAAAATTGCCTTAGCTATAGTTTTTGCATTTTTATCTTTAGTTGGTATTGTCACTAAATATTTAGTCATGTCGCATATTATCGTGACTGCGTATGCATTTCCATTTTCTGACAATGGTAGCGAGCCGATTGTGTCAACGAATATTGTATCAAATGCCTTGTTTGGTGTTGGCGTCAATGTCATTGGACTTTTTATATGTTTTGTGACTTTGGTTATTTGACACTTATGACAATTCTTAACATATTTCGTGATTGTTTTAGTCATGTGTTTCCAGTAATAGTATCTTTTTATTTTATTCAAGGTTCTTGAAATGCCACAATGACCTCCTTCTGCCGGGTCATCATGATATCTTTTTAATATACTTTCAATTGTTTTTTGCATCTTTATAATTTATTTGGGTCACCTCATTCAGTAGCGCTACTTTCATTTTAATTAATTTCTTATTGCCCATTTCTTTAAATTCATTTATAGAGACAAATTCGAAAATTTTCTCACTAGGTGCCACTTGTAATTTGTCAATTGAATGCTTATCGGCCACATCATCGAGCCTAGAGAAAAATTGACCTAAGTCAAATTTCCCTTTAACAAACAAATCATTGATTTGTATATATGTTTTAATAGATTTACCCCGTTTGATATAGCATGTCTTGGGTGTAATCTTTAATTTATAGTATTTTCTCACGTCAGTGTTATTA
>NW_023483557.1:0-1641 GCF_013731165.1 Rhagoletis pomonella | reverse complement strand
TAACAAATATTTTTTTTACAAGTACTAATCCATACAAGTAAAAAGTATTTATAGGCTTTGCTAGAATAAAAATCATATTTTTATACACCGAAAGTAACTCTTTGGTTTGAAAACTTACACAGTTAATTAAATTTAAATTGAAGAACGAAACAATGCAAACTTTGTAGATATAAAACGCTAAATTTGAGCGACAAATACGCCAGATGAAGAAATATGAGACAGAAAATAACAGATCTAAGCATTTAAAGCCGAAACGCGCTAAAATAAGTTGTGGAACGTATGTGGATTATATGTGGAACTTGCAATTTTTCAACAAAAATGTTCGATAAAAACACAAAGAACATTTACAGGTCTGCCGCGTCTCAAACTCAAGTGGATCGCATTTGGAACTTATGCGAAATAAGCGCATTTTTCACTCCAAAAGTTAAAGCGGTTGTTTTTAAACGTTACTTGAAAAATTGCAAGCTTAGTTTTTGAAAACATTCTTTCATATTTTTTTGAAACCTAAATTTAAATGCCGATTTTTCACTAAAGCTGAGTTTGGTTATAAAACGGCGCATTTGTAACGGGTGATTTTTTAAGAGCTTGATAACTTTTTTTTTAAAAAAAACGCATAAAATTTGCAAAATCTCATCGGTTCTTTATTTGAAACGTTAGATTGGTCCATGACATTTACTTTTTGAAGATAATTTCATTTAAATGTTGACCGCGGCTGCGTCTTAGGTGGTCCATTCGGAAAGTCCAATTTGGGCAACTTTTTCGAGCATTTCGGCCGGAATAGCCCGAATTTCTTCGGAAATGTTGTCTTCCAAAGCTGGAATAGTTGCTGGCTTATTTCTGTAGACTTTAGACTTGACGTAGCCCCACAAAAAATAGTCTAAAGGCGTCAAATCGCATGATCTTGGTGGCCAACTTACCGGTCCATTTCTTGAGATGAATTGTTCTCCGAAGTTTTCCCTCAAAATGGCCATAGAATCGCGAGCTGTGTGGCATGTAGCGCCATCTTGTTGAAACCACATGTCAACCAAGTTCAGTTCTTCCATTTTTGGCAACAAAAAGTTTGTTAGCATCGAACGATAGCGATCGCCATTCACCGTAACGTTGCGTCCAACAGCATCTTTGAAAAAATACGGTCCAATGATTCCACCAGCGTACAAACCACACCAAACAGTGCATTTTTCGGGATGCATGGGCAGTTCTTGAACGGCTTCTGGTTGCTCTTCACTCCAAATGCGGCAATTTTGCTTATTTACGAAGCCATTCAACCAGAAATGAGCCTCATCGCTGAACAAAATTTGTCGATAAAAAAGCGGAAAAAACCGAACACTGATTTTGGTAATAAAATTCAATGATTTGCAAGCGTTGCTCGTTAGTAAGTCTATTCATGATGAAATGTCAAAGCATACTGAGCATCTTTCTCTTTGACACCATGTCTGAAATCCCACGTGATCTGTCAAATACTAATGCATGAAAATCCTAACCTCAAAAAAATCACCCGTTACTAGCATTGCTGCCACAATTTTGTTAAAAGAAAATCCTAATAATTCACGTGGATCATGCGTGGAGCATAGATTTTTTTTGCTTTCAAAACATTAAAAATTCCATTTAAGCATATTTAACATACTACTTAAACTAGCTGTG
>NW_023483556.1:0-1641 GCF_013731165.1 Rhagoletis pomonella | reverse complement strand
GTATCTATGCACATACGTATCTATGCACATACGTATCTATGCACATACGTATCTATGCACATACGTATCTATGCACATACGTATCTATGCACATACGTATCTATGCACATATGTATGTATCTATGCAAATACGTATCTATGCACATACATACATATGTACTTAGGTATGTATATCAGCATTTTAGTTGAAAGTACGTTTTGCTCGTCGCTCTCTTCATCGCTCCACTACATTCCTGTCCTTAGTTTTTTTCAGATACCACAAATGCGCGATCCAGAAAATTCTTCTATCATTCTTGCCACAAATGTATGTTTTCTTCGAAAATACTCAAGTACTACCAGTAGAGTACTCTACTGTCAAATACCTTTTACTCGCAGTAGTTGCGGAAGGCAAAGTAAATACTCTACGCGTGTTGCTATTGATCGGAGTTTACGTACGCTTGCTGAAACTGGTTTATGCTTACTCACAATTGACCCGAACGATGAAAGTAGGGGATGGAAAGTATTTGCGCGGCGATCGGATGTCTTGTTGGGCCGTTTAAATGGAATTGCGCAGGAGTCTAATACATATAGATACTTATGTATATATATCAGTCTTTCTTAGTTTAAAAATTCGTCTCTTACATAAATGAAAAAATGAGATCAAATTAAGCATATACAACTTTTTCGTGCCAACCAGAAGTAAATTCTCCTAAGGGCTAAAAAGGGCTAGGGGCAATTTTAAATTTATGTGGCCAAAAGAAGTATGTGGTAGCTAAGTCTAGCCACCAAAGGGCTTGAACGGCAGCACTGATCCAAGTGTGTTGTTAGTGAAGCTGACGTACCTAATAATGTTATACCCCTGAAGGAAAGATCGAGGGTATAGTAGTTTTGTTAAACAGGTGAATTGTACTAAAAGTGGTCCGAATGTAATGCATAAGGTACGAGTTTTGTTCTAAAATTGGTTACAATATCATGCAGTAGCGGACAATGGGTATAATTAACTATTTCCTGATATGTAGGCACCTAGTCATCGAATTTTCATGTGCGGCGTTGGCATGTAGAGAGAGTATCCGCTTAAAAAATCTGAGAACCCAGGTTCGAATCGCAGCTGGCGCAAGTTTTATTTTTGTTTTTTTTTCCCCCCAAAATTGTTTACAATGTAATGCAGAAGCGGACAATTGGTCCGAGCCTAGGACATTCAATGTTAAATATAAATAGAATTTGACATGTTCTTGGACCAAACATTATACTAGTTACAATCACTTGCAGTCTAGTTTGTGGTGTGCTCTAAGTCTATTCCGAGGTCCTACAGGGGAATCAGGCACACTAACACATTCTCACTTTTAGCTCACGCTTGTTTGGGGTAGTGCCCACCAGGCATTGGCAAAGGGTGCTGTTTTTGTGACTTTAAAAGCGCAGTTACCCACGAACGTAAAAACGGAGAACGTGTCAGCTGACACGATCTATCTTATGGCATCTGCGTGTTAACAAAAACTCACCACCGCATGACCGTGACGTAGACGTTGCTTCTCTCTCTTTCTATCAACAGCATACTTGATATCTTTCTACGTACTTCTACGCTACGCTACGTACACGTTCGTGGGTAACCGCGCTCTAAGCCTACTCACGTTAAAAACGGAGGATGAACGAACACCACCGCAA
>NW_023483555.1:0-1641 GCF_013731165.1 Rhagoletis pomonella | reverse complement strand
AAAAAGAAATCGATTAAGCCATGTCTGTCTGTCCGTCCGTCTGTCCGATATTTTAGTAACTACTCAAGATAATTCACTCAAAATTGATATTTACAATAATTTTTAGACGAAAAATAAGAATATTATAAATTTTTGGAAAATGGGCGTAGCCACGCCCACTTATGGTTACATGTGTATATCTTGGTAACCGCTGCACCAATTTCTTCCAAACTTGGCACAGTTGTTGGCCTTCACATAGCATACCAAATGGCCGAAAATTTTTAAAATCGCTCAATAACCACGCCTACTTCCCATATAACGGTAATTTTCAGAAATACGAAAACTGCAATATTTTAGTAACTACTGGAGATTATTCACTCAAAATTGATATTTATAATAAGTTTTAGACGAAAAATAAGAATATTATAAATTTTTGGAAAATGGGCGTAGCCACGCCCACTTATGGTTACATGTGTATATCTTGGTAACCGCTACACCAATTTCTTCCAAACTTGGCACAGTTGTTGGCCTTGGTACAGCATAAAAAACCGCCGAAACTTTTTAAAATCGGACAATAACCACGCCCACATCCCATATAACGGTAATTTAGAGAAATACAAAATCTTCGATTGAAGCTAATTTATTCAAAATTGATGCTTGCAACAATTCTTTACCAAGAAATACGTTTATGGTAAAATTTTGGAAAATGGGAGTGGCACCGCCCACTTATGATCACATATAAGTATACCGGTAACCGTTCTACCAATTTGTACCAAACTCGGTATGGTTATTGTACTTGCCACGTGTAAGCAAAACGTTGAAAATTATTGAAATCGGACTAATATAACGGCCGATTCTCATATAACGGTAAATTTAAGAAATGCTTGAAACTTCAATATTTCGAAATTGAAGGACGCTAATTTACTCAAAATTGTTACAACTCGGCTTACCATCTAGCGGAAGGTTTCGGAAGGGTGAAAAAACATATATTTAATACTTGCGCCGGGTATTTAATGTTCGGCTCCGCCCGAACTTAGCCTTTCTTACTTGTTTTGAATATTTTTTTTCGAATTTTTATTGGTAAACAAACAACCGTCAAATTAACTCCAAATGTTCAATGCGGACGATTGTGTTTTCCAAAAAGCTCTTTTTCATTTAACAAGTTAAATGGGCCAATTTGAACGTAATATTAGTTTCAAAAGTTTTATAAATATTCGTATAACATGCCACAGTTATGATAGAGAATCAAAAATTGCTGACGTATCAGAACTTTCTCCGTGCTTTTTGATGGAGACTATAATTTTTTGGTAATTTTTTTTTGCAAAAAATTTGCTATAAGAAATATTGCATATTTTTAATTTACCAAGCAATAAAAAGGTTAACATACAATTTTAAGATTTAAAATTTTTGTAAAAGTTTGAACCAGTAAAGAAATCATAAATTTGTATGAAAATTTTGTGTATGTATTTTTACTTAACTGCTCATAACTTCTACATTTAACATTCAATTTAGATAGGAATGGTCTTATTGTATTTAAAAGGATCATACTTTGACATAGGAGAAATAAACCGGAAGTAGCCACAATTCGTTATATTGATGTTTGTACCGAAAGTCGTTTTTTTTTTTAATTTTGTTAAAAATCATGCCAGCATGTCGATAAAT
>NW_023483554.1:0-1641 GCF_013731165.1 Rhagoletis pomonella | reverse complement strand
CCGAGAGGAGCTACAGGAAGGCGATCTGGTGTTGTTGCACATGCCGCAGCCGAAGAAAGGCTTCACCTCCGAACAACAGCGTAACTGGAAAGGTCCATATAGGATTGACAAACGGCTGAAGGACGCAGTGCATCGAATCCAGACAATGGGGAGACCGAGGACCAAGATGAAAGTGGCCACTTGGAAAGACTTGCAGCGGTTGGAGCGGCAGGTGTGTCTGATCGGGACGATCAGACTTAGGTGGAGGGCAGTGTGGCGAATACTGCGGCAACACAAAGCGAACAACGAGAAATAGGCAGAATGTTCGAGGAATGACGTAGAATGTTCCACAAAGAGAAACGTCAAGTTGGATGAACACTGCGAACAGTGAGAGAAAGAGAATGAGCGATAAACTTCGGAATGTTCTAGAGTTGCCATAAGTGCCAGCGCAGGTATATAAGGGCGCCGCCACCGCGAGTTGAGTTAGTTACAGTTACAAGTCAGCAAGCTACAAGTAAAGTGAGCGGAGAATCGAGTTGCGAATAAGCAAGCTATAAGTTTAATTGTGTTAAGAAGTAGTAAAGCGTTGTTATTGCTTTAACAAGTATTGTTAAGTGTTTTTACTGTATTAGCAAGTATTGTAAATTGTTTGTTGTACAATAAAGTTAATTGTACTACAATTCGGTCATCGTTAGCATTTATTTAACAATCCAGCGATACGAGCCCGAGTATATTTGGGTAATCCCTCAAGGTTTCGAGGATAATCGTAACATTATGTAATTAATTTACTTATATTGAAATTTTTAAACAGGTGGCAACTCTCTATTTTTTCTGGTTTTAACCATACGGATATTATAAAAAACAAACCAAAAAAATAAAAATATTCAAATCGGTCAAGCTGTTTTCGAGTCTTAGCGAGGCTAACGGACAGCAATTCAATTTTATATATAAGATATCTTCTTTTGAAAATGCGCAGGCTCGAAATTGACTTTAGGGCTATGGTCTGGAGTAATTTTTTTCTTAGAATTTTATGAGGAATCCGAATATGCTAGGAACAATGTCGAAAAAAATCGATCAATACAAATTGACCCGCCCTAGTGTATATACTAAAATTGTCTTTATTGAAGTTAGTTGTCCGAAGCAGTATTGGGCGAACCAACTCAACCGACGCACATTCGTTCCCATGATAGTCGGGTTTACGTAACCGGAACGACCCAGATTTATATCTGGCCAAGGACTGTCACTCCAGCAACACTCCCCAAAATCTCTGGGGAATTTGTATACTGTTACAACAACAACAACGCACATTGTGCCCATTTTCATTTATAGCCTGCTTAAAGTCCAAAACTAAATGATTTCAGAAGGCCATGATTTTTGGTATTCTGGCTGACTAATATTCAGCTATTAAGTCAATCTAATAAATTCAAAAGAAAAAACATAAACAAAACTAACCGCGATCAAACGTTGCATATTGTGACGCGAAAAATATTTATTTTTTAGTGTGAAGTTTTTCGCATACTTTTAAGTTGCAGTACTTGTTTTTCGAAGTTATTTTAAAATAATTCTTAATGCGTGGTTTAGCTTAAATATCTTCTAATATATTTGGTAAGTTTCAAACCTGTATTACAGGTTGATAACTTTCCTTATATATAAACAAAAATT
>NW_023483553.1:0-1642 GCF_013731165.1 Rhagoletis pomonella | reverse complement strand
TTTTTTCATTTAAAATAAGTTCTTTGCTTTCCTTAGCAAATTGGATTTTTAGAGGTCTACAAAATCTAATAGACTGTGGTGCTCTGTTTTTCCACAAAATCCTTGCGAAGTCATCAGTTAACTGCAAAGGAATTACCGTACTGACAAATAACGATTGGTCAAAAGTTTGCGGTTGTGTTTCGCGAAACCGCTGTTTATATAGACTTTGCCCGGTTGTGCCGTCAAAACCGTAGCTGAGAGAAAGAGTTACGTTTCGCACGTCAGTAAAATTGTTAAGTACGCTTTCCTGCAAAGTCAAAATTCTTGATGCTGTATGGTTCAGTGAATTTTGTAAGCTTACTTCTGCAACGGTTTCGGTAACGCTTATTTCTTTGGGTCTGCACTTTGACTTAGCTGCTAAAATACTGCCGTAGCTTGGAAATATATCACAGTTCTGTTGTATGCTCAAAGATCTAATGGTATTGTATTGTCTTTTTGTAAAAGAATTCTCAATTATGAAAGCAAAAGCTTCATCTGCTGTAAGAGGGATTGTAGTTTTTGAAGCCAACTTATCCTTTATCTTTGATTTATCTGAAGTATTTAACGTCTTATTTAAAATAAATGCAGTGTCTTTTTCTCTCGACTTTTTTACTGAAACTGCAGCAGCGTGAACGAGAAGTGAAGTACTGTGCTCTCTCGACAAATCTGTAGCAAATTTTCTTTTTAATCGTGATCCTCCTTCTTCGTATGTCAATGATGGTCGTCCACATTTTTGAGGGGTCTTCGCCTGATCGATTGAAATTGAAACACTCTTTGAAAGCCAAATGGAATGTACACTTTTGAATCGCTCTACATGTCTATTGCACTTCGCAAATTTTTTTTTTTACATATCCGACAAAAATGGTCACTAACTTCTTAATTTCAGATACTGTGCTCTCCGTTAAAACGTCGCCATTGAACTGCTCTGACACCCATTCAATCAGCGCAATGGTATTTCTATTATTTTCCAGCCAAACCGACAATAAATTTTCTCGGCAAAACTGAACTTGCTCTGCAATTATAAAATTATTAAGAATTCGCGCAAATATGCGCAAGAAATATTAATGTCATATAAAAGATGATACATCAACATATAACTGAGCACCAAAAATTTGGCTCTTACGGCGACTCTTCACTAGTTTTTCTCTACAAAATAACACTACTTTAAGATTCCACTTTACCAAAAAGACTACATCACATAAAAGCTATTTAAAATCAACGGAAGCATTGAACTCATTAATATTTTCACAACACATAAATCTTCATACCTTTCACTATATTTTCCATTATTTTCTTTTATTTGTTAGACCGTTTTTTTTTAATTAATTTTCAATTAAGAAGCACAACAAATTTTCTGTACACAAAAAGCAAATGAAGCTTTTCACAAAAATATCTGTTTTTGCAGGGTTGTCAGATTACAACACTGACCCAAAGGTTTTTTTTTTGTATTTTCAGCATGCATGGGGGACTAACTAAATGGGCGGTTAATACAATTTACAAATATTTCGAATAAAAATGTTTAGTTTATGCCAAAAATAATGCCATTTAGACCAGTGTGCAGCGACAAATAAAACGCGCAACAACGTGCGCAGGCAACAACATCCGCCACAGCAGCGGGTGCTAC
>NW_023483552.1:0-1642 GCF_013731165.1 Rhagoletis pomonella | reverse complement strand
TGTGATATGCTCAGGGGGCGCAGCTCAGTTATTTCCATCGCTCATTCGTCTCCTCAACACACTTCCCTCTCCAACAAAACAAAAATATCTATCTCCAGCACACCCATATTTAGTACTTTTATTCACTACTTTTTTCCATTAGAGCGGCTGTTTTTTGTTTGCTGTTTTGTTGGTGTGCTGTTGTTGCTGGTATGTATGTATGTATGCTGTCGATTGGTGTGGCGTTAGAATTTATGGCGCCCCTCCGCGTGTGATGCATGCGATGCGACTGTAAACGAAATTCTATGCTTGCGATGCGACGATCCAAATGCATTTATCCAAAGCGGGTGTTTGTGTGTCGCGCGCATATCTATGTACATATGTTTGGATGCATTGATGTGTGTGTGTGGATGAGAGTCCGTCGAGTCAGTGCACTGCATTTTCCTGCTTCAGCACAAGTTTTTGTGTGCGCACATTTTCCCCTCATTTGCTTGCTATGTCGCTGGCTGCATTTGAAGTTGGTGGGACTAGTTTTTATTGTTATTGCTAGTGATGTTTTTGTTTTTGGGCGCTTCTGCAATCAGTTTAACGATAAATAAACTAAAATGTGCGCGCTCCAAATCACCGCATTTAATCGCTTAAGTGAGTTTGGAAAAGTTCTGAGTTCGCGCAGACAAAAATAGAAAATCGTTTTAAAACGATTAGA
Organism: Rhagoletis pomonella; assembly: GCF_013731165.1. Lineage (NCBI taxonomy): Eukaryota > Metazoa > Arthropoda > Insecta > Diptera > Tephritidae > Rhagoletis > Rhagoletis pomonella. The sequence continues at coordinate 957 of NW_023483552.1, read as the reverse complement.
AATATCTACATACGGGTATCTAAATGTAAAAGTACTTTCGAGTTAATATTTTAAAAATTTCATAGAGAAAAATCGCGTAAGTTCGCTCCCCGATCCGGAAGGGAGTGAATATGGCCATACTCTGGTCGTAGACGTCTCGCACACCTTCAGTAGGCGATGATGTCTTTTTCTTCTTCTTCTGCCGGTTTGGCACTACAACCGTTTGTCGATTTGGATCAAAAGCAAAAAAGCTTCGCCAGTTGCCTCTTTCCTTCGCAAGGCTTTTCGTTAAGATCTTTGTGCAAGGTATTTTTAGATTAAAGGGCGTTCGGCATTTGGCACTCGAACCCTGACCCGTTGTACTACAAGAATGCAAAATACAGGGAGCGGTATAAAGCACCTAGTAGACGACTGTTTGAGAGGTGGGTGCAAGTCGATGCTTCCATCAACAATGTGTGTTATATTTTACTTATCTCCCATTTTTTCGTTTTTTTTTTGTATTCTTTGGTGTTTACTTCTAGAAACTTTTCGTATCTGTGCTTGCTTAATTTTTTCGGAATCTTATGTGTTTTCTTAATAATCGGAAATTTTCGGGACTTGTCGGTCTTTTTGCGCGACCTTTCGAGATTAATCTGAATTTTGTGGAATTATCGTTATTTTGTCGGGCCTTTCGGATTTTTTTCTGGGACTTTCAGACTGAAAAGATTTAAATTTAAAACTTTTTAATTTTTTTAATACCAAAAAAAAATATACAATGCAAAAATCGGAATTTTCCCGAAATTTCCGATGACAACACTGAGGCTTTAGCATCCGCGGTAGCCGAGTGGTGAGAGCTGCGTACTACAATTCTGTAGGATATAAGATCGATCCTCGGTTCCATTGCTATTTTTTTTAATTAAATTTTTTTATTTTTTATTTTATTTGATTTATATATTTTATTTTATTTTATTTTATTTTATTTTATTTTATTTTATTTTA
>NW_023483551.1:0-1642 GCF_013731165.1 Rhagoletis pomonella | reverse complement strand
TACTTGTACGACTATCTCGGCAAAGGAACAAATGACATTGGCGGGGGTGTGTGTGTGTTGGGGTGCAATTATCTACAAATATGACAGGTACTTTGTTTTTCGGATGTGTCAGGTGTTTTACAATCTCCTTAGGAAAAATATTTACACCGATTTGCTGACAAAATATTGGTTTAATAAAAATCGTATGTTTCGATGATTCATGAAAGGTAAAGAATAGTAGGTTTACTAACCGTTGGAGCTAATAATATTCGTGCAGTGTACGTCACAACTTGAAGAGTTGCTCGCGGGGGTAAAGTAATTTCTATAAAAATTTTCAAAATGATTTGAAAAAAAACCAAGTAATTTGTAAGCAAAAAACAAAACCGACTTCAATTCTCATATAAAAATTTATTTATGATTATCCTTAATTTTTTCATGATCCAATGATCGTTAAAGGAGTTAAAAATGCATGATTTCGAAAATGATTAAAGTACTTGTTTTATTTTTTCTCGCTTATACTCGATGAAAAGGCAAATTTGCCAAGTCCAAAAGGGCCAAAAAAATTTTGATTCGTATGGGGTTTCGCTTTTCTTTCGACAACCAAAATGATGTGTTCAAAGTTTTGAAGAAAAAGTAGATGATATAAAATTTATGCTAATCAGCTTTCGCAGCAAAATTTTGTGAGGAAATTTTTCGTTGGTATGGCATCCCTATGGTAAAATTTTACACTGGTATTAACAGCTACAAAATACGAATATGGATACGGTTAATTTGTTAACAATAATATCGATAAACAAATCGATTATCAGAGAATTAAAAAGACTTGGCTGGAAAGAGTACCGATTTTTTGCATTGATAACAAAATAAAAGGCTTCGGCGCTTTCAAGACTTTTCCAGAAATTTTCAGACATTTTTGGCACTTTGATGGAATCAATTTTTTATTTTTATTTTTAGCGACTTAATTTTCAGGATGTTTCGGTCTTCGGGGCTTTTCTGCAATTTTTTTTCAGATCTTTGGCCATTTATTTTGAGAATCTTTCGGTTTTTGTGAGTTTTCAGATATTTTTGTTACTTTTTTTGGACTTACTTTGAGTAATTTGGGTACTTCGGGGAACTTTTACAGGAACAATTACCTTAATTAGTTTCAATTACACCTTAGTTACATCAAGTTTAGAATTCCCGTGGTACTTTTATAAAAATTAGTTGTTCCAAAATCGAAAAATTTTAATTTTAAAGGGTAAATCTGAATTTCGACCAAAATTGTCACATTTCTACGAAAGGTTGTTTTTCCCCATATAAAATACATAGAAAATTTTGGGCGCTTAGAGAACTACCAAATTTTTTTTTATGTAAAAATAATAAAATAGGGGTATATTTTTTCGGTATAGAACAATCCTAGGGGATAGCGGCATTAAAATTCCGACTTTACTTTTTCACATTCATTTTTGGACCACCCTAATGTGCATACATATATATATGTATGGATGCGTGCCACTTGCAGCCCAGCTACTTGATTAATTACCTCTCGTATGGTATTACATCGTCCAAAAGCGTTTGTAAGTAAAATTTCGGTTCTAGGAAACCGCGGCATTGCAGATCACCCCGACGGAAGCATCTGGAAGAAAAAATAAACAAAAATATGAATGGCTACATCATTGAGCAC
>NW_023483550.1:0-1643 GCF_013731165.1 Rhagoletis pomonella | reverse complement strand
AAATGCTGCCAGAAAACTTCAAAATGCATCTTGTGGTTCAATGTTACTACAACTATACAGATTAAAATTTTATGAGTTAGAAACTCGAAAGGATAAAATAGTCAAAGATTCAAAGTACAAATTTTTCATATAATGAAACTACTTCATAGTTTTTCTCTTTTTACTTGTAATATAAACATTTCTAAAATAAATGTATTTTTTGATTGTTCTTCGTATTTTCTGTCTTTTTTAGTGCCTTATTTTGCTTTCTTTGCAATACCTAGTGCCTTTTCCTGCCTTTTTCGCTATTTTGTTTTGCCTTTTTTTGCGTTTTTTGCAATACCTAGTGCCTTTTCCCGCCATTTTCGCTATTTTATTTTGCCTTTTCCAGCCTATTTCGTTATTTTATTTTGCCTTTTTTATAGGTTTTTAGGTCCTAAAAATCCGTTCCCTCGTCATAAGCAATCCGCGTGCTAAATTTCATGCAAATCCGTTCAGTCGTTTCAGCGTATTAATTTAATTCAACTTTTTTAACAGGTGGTAACTCTTAAGAAAAGTAGCCTATTTTCCAATCTAGGTCATAAGCTATCTGTGTGCAAATTTTCATGCAAATCCGTTCACTCATTCCGCGTATTAATTTAATAAAACATTTCTAACAGAAGGCAACTCTTAAAAAAAGTACCCTATTTTCCAACCTAGGTCATAAGCTATCCGTGTGCTAAATTTCATGCAAATCCGTTCAGTCGTTTCGGCGTATTAATTTAATTAAACTTTTTTAACAGGTGGCAACTCTTTAGAAAAGTAGCCTATTTTCCAATCTATCCCATAAGCTATCTGTGTGAAAACTTCAATGCAAATCAGTTCACTCATTTCCGCGTATTAATTTAATTAAACATTTCTAACAGATAGCAAATGTTAAAAAAAGTAGCCTATTTTCCAACCTAGGTCATAAGCTATTCGTGTGCTAAATTTCATGCAAATCCGTTCAGTTGTTTCGGCGTATTAATTTAATTAAACTTTTTTAACAGGCGGCAACTCTTAAGAAAGGTAGCCTAATTTCCAATCTAGCTCATAAGCTATCTGTGTGAAAACTTTCATGCAAATCAGTTCAATCATTTCCGCGCATTAATTTAATTAAACATTTCTAACAGATGGCAACTTCTAAAAAAGGAACTATTTTCCAACCTAGGTCATAAGCTATCCGTGTGCTAAATTTCATGCAAATCCGTTCAGTCGTTTCCGCGTATTAATTTAATTAAACTTTTTAACAGGTGGCAACTCTTAAGAAAGGTAGCCTCTTTCCCAATCTAGGTCATAAGCTATCTGTGTGGAAATTTTCATGCTAATCCGTTCAGTCGTTCCCGCATATTACATGAATTAAACTTTTTCAACAGGTGGCAACTTAAAACGAATAGCCTATTAACCAATCTGGCCCATAAGTTATCTGCGTACAAAATTTCATGCAAATCCGTTCAGTCGTTTCTGCGTGATGATTTCCCAAACATCCAAACATACAAACTTTCACATTTATAATAGGTTTGTATAGTAACTTCTCCAGTAAAACATTGCAGCGAGAGCGTAAAAGCAAAATAGAGCGTAAAATTGAGAAGAAGAGAAAACTAGCAGAAAAAGTTATTGAACACAAAACTAGCAAAAACTTGCAA
>NW_023483549.1:0-1643 GCF_013731165.1 Rhagoletis pomonella | reverse complement strand
GAACCATTGACATGTCAGCAATATTAAAAAAAAATTTAGTAACTTTTCTTAAAAAAATATATGGCTCAATAAATAATAAAAATGGGAAGAAAACACCATCACTCTCAACTCTTTAACGCTTAAGTATCTAAACAATTTCGAAAAACTTTAATAGCTATAACTTCCAAATAATATATTTATTTTATCGTTGTGAAGCATAAACAGGTAATTGCACAAAAAAGCTCGATGCTCGAAAAATGGTGGCCCACTTCACAAATTTTTACTCACTTGATGAAAATGAGTTACACTTATATGTATCGTTTTAATAAGAGATTACGAATATAATCATATATAAAACATATGTGTGCTTGTTTTTTAAATTTGCCAATATATGTAGATTTGGAGCATTCCGTTCGTTGTCAAGTTTCATTTTATTCTTATAGCTACAAAATCCTTGTTACCCTGTAGTGTTAGGAAATAAATCAAAAAGTTTCATACATAGTATGTTGGAATGCGATCAAAGCATACAATTTTGCAACTCTACAACCCTTATACGAATTCGCCTAATCTAGTAAAATTAAGAATCTAGAAGATGAAAGCTTAACTACAATATTTATAGCATTTTTAAAGTCAAAACTCGAAGGCAAAGCGCGTGATGTTTTACCCAGTCAAATAATTTCGATTGCTCAAATTAAAGATGCGCTACGCAGCAGAATCAAACCAGATAATTCCAAAGTTGTCTCTGGCAAAATCGCGTCGTTGCATATTTCTAACAACAACTATTCTTATTTCGCAAAACTAGTAGAGGAATTATCTGATGCTTTAGAGCGATCTCTAATTATTGAGGGTGTGACTCAAGCAAAAGAGCATGAGTTAGCGGTAGAGGAAACAGTAAACGTTTGCAGGCTGAACAGTCGTTCAGAACTAGTAAAATCTATTTTTGTTAAAATTATTGTAGAACATAATAATGAAGTCAAAGAGCGGCAGGTGTTATCCTTGAAGTCAAGGGCAAACAAACCAAATAGTTTTCGACGAGGTTTTAGAGGGCACAACAACTATAGCTGTCACTACAGCCAATGCCGTATTTAGGGGAGAGGGGGAAGGGGGTTTTAGGTGTTCTGAAATGTAGGATTTTAAGGCACTAAAAAGTTGAAAAAAGGCAAACTGAGCTTTGAAAAAAGGCAAAAATATTAAAAAATACATACAGTGGTCAAAAAATTATAGCCGAACCAATTTTCGCCAAGTTTTAACGTATCATTTTCGTTGTTATTTAATTTTGGTTATTTTTTTATAAAAATATAGTTCATTCTTTAACAAAACCCGTGTAAATCCAAGTTTCCAAATTTGCGCAATATTTAAAAAAAAAAACAACAAACTTTCGTAAAAATTTCGAGCTTTTTTAAAAATTCTAAAAAATCAATCGTAGTTTTTAGCCATTTGAAACGTTTACTCTATTCTACTAGAATTCAATGGGCTGCAAAACTGCATACTCAGAAACTAATTAAAAAACTCGAACATTTTACGAAAATTTGTTGATTTTTTTTTTTTAATTGCATACATTTTTAAGTCAGTGGCACTCGATTGGTACATTTGTACAGATTGGTACATTTTTATATTGGGCTCAGTCTCCGACTAGCCCTCTTGCGATACGGTTGTGCTACGCT
>NW_023483548.1:0-1643 GCF_013731165.1 Rhagoletis pomonella | reverse complement strand
TCTCGTTTCGTAATTATTCGATTTGATTAATGTGCGAATCGAGAACTAAGATATATACAGACTATTCAAAAAGACGAACAGGAGAAGAGGTTGCACCATCGAAAATCTCGAAGCGATTCCAATAAAACAAGTTTCCGAAAAAACTCGAAAAATTCCAAAAAAATCAAAGACAAAATTCGAAAAAAAATTGTTAAGCTGAGAAAAAGTCGAAAATATGGTAATTAATTTTATCTTTCAATTAAACCCAAACAATATAAAAAAAAACACCCATTCGCTTCGCATACATTTATGGGTCTTCAATTCCTCTGGTGGTCCTCTAATATTAAAATTCCTTTACTATTTTAAAAGAACAAATCACGCTTAATAATAGAGAAAATTAGTTCAGTTCAAAAAAGTATCTCTTTAGTAATATGTCATTTTATTATATGTATGTTACAAAGCTTACTCAAGCATAACTCCTCGCGCGCAGCAATTTCATATGTAATAAACTTTAACAAGACCACTTTCCGGCAAAACAAGATTACTATGAATATTTTTTAAAATCATTGCCTTTAAAGCTACACAGTGGCTAACTATAAACCACGCAGATATAAAAATACACAAAAGTGGCATTATCATAACTTTAAATCTGATATCCTTGTACGTATATATGTGTAAACTACTAACGCCGCGTACATAAATGTATTTTATGTCAGCATTTTTCCATGGAATTCATATGCAAAGCATTCGAGAATGCGGCTATAAAGAGAAAATGTGAAACCATTGAATCTGCCAACAAAGATGTTAGGAAATAAAATGAATAAATAAGCAAACGAAGACAATACAAAGCTGTATACTGCATGCAAACTATAAAGAAATACAAAAAGATATAAAGACATACTTAACTACTTATTGCTTGCAGGCGCATTTCCGGATATTTTAGTGCAGCGCTTGAGACTGACTCACTGGCTGAATGGGTACGAGTTTATGCATAAATGGCTTGTGGTGGCAATGAAATTTGCATAAGGGTGGTCCAAAAAAAGTTTAAAATATTAAGCTCTAACCCCCTAGGATTTTTCTGAATGGACAAAAATAAACCCCGTATTTATTGTTAAAAAAAAAATTATACGTGGAAGTTTTAAATGTATTTTATAGCGGTAAAAACATATTTTCATAGCAATGGTATAGAATTCTTGTAAATAAATATTTTTCGATCGGAAGACAGTTTATTTGATTCACAGTTGCTTTTTTTACCATTTTTAATACTAAAGGATTTTCTATAGGTACCCCCTTTACATTTTTGGGGGTTTTGAGTATACCTACAAAAAATTCTAATTCCTGCATATATATTTGGACCACCCTAATATAAATACATATGTAGGCGGGCAAAAGTATGACAATTCCAACAAATACATGCATGCATATATATATATTTTTCTTGGCCTGAAGCTTCGCTTCTATTTTGGCATTCTTTTTTATTTTATTTATTTTCTTTTTTAAGGTGATGACACATTTGAGCCAATGGTACAATGTTTGCATTATATAAGACGGCTGGCAACTTATGGCGCAAAATACTTTAGGCCACATCTGTGGGTGCACATGGCTTTGCCGTAAGCTTTCACTTATACAAACAAGAAAGAATATAAATCTGTAGCACAAAACTA
>NW_023483547.1:0-1643 GCF_013731165.1 Rhagoletis pomonella | reverse complement strand
TATAAACTAATCGTCTAACGTGGCGTTTACTTACTCGTTTCATTTTTTATCCTTTTGGTTTTAATCCGCTTCCAAATTCAACTCCTTAAATTTCAGCTTTAACTTTTGCGCGCTTTCAATAACAATAACTTATTACGAAAACTGAGATTACATAAACGACTTTTATCGATTGACATTATACATCATTAAGGATTTGACATTTATCGATTGACATTATTATTATCGATATTACTGATGTAAAATTGTAAATGTAAGTATTGATGCCAATTCAGAGATAATTAAAAAATTTTTTTTGCGACGTATCGCGGAATTCTTTCACTTGACATTTCTTGCTTTCGAATATTCTACCTCTTTCGCCGAACATTCTACCATTTTCTTGTTTTTCGCTTCGCGTTGCCGCAGCATTCGCCACAATTGGAACAAATGCAGTTGGGCTCCAAATCTCAAAAAAAAAAAAAAAAAATTGGAATCGATAGAGATGATTGAGCTGAGTATAACGGTATACTTCTTTTTTTGGGCAAACAACAACAACAAAAATTATCACAGGTTAAAGTTATTAAAATTATTTTACATTAATTCAATTTTTGTAAGAACTATACAACATATATATAAATTACGTATAGCAAATTAAAGGGAATCAAATTTGCTATTAAATGAGATCAAAATTTTCAAAATCCATTCATTTGTTTTTGAGAAATTTTGATTTCAAAAATTGCTTATTTTGAACTTTAACCTTTGATAATTCTTCTTGTTGTTGTTTGCCCAAAAAAACGAAGTATACCGTTATACTCAGCTCAATCATCTCTATCGATTCCAATATATTTTTTTTTAATTTGAGATTTGGAGCCCAACTGCATTTATGCCCCAAAATTTCGATTTTCACCACAATTTTTATTGAATTTTGGCTTATAAAAAACTTTTTATATTTACCGAGTACCAAGCTCGGTGTGAAGACCCCTAATATATTTCTTACAATCAGCTTTCAAAGATTATATTGAACAGAAACTTCGAGTTTTTATTGAACTTCAATAGTATAATATGTATGCATAATCTATAAATCATTGTAAAAAAAAGGCTTCCCAGCTTGTAGGCTTGTATTTAATTAAAAATATTGTTATCAACGTGTTTTTTATTAGTACATTTCTGTTTACTTTTTTGCAATAATAATCGATATAACAGAAATGCAATGACAGTAGAGGAAAACAATCGATACTAACAATATAACCATCGATAGTATCGGATTTCTAGTTTTGCAACTATGGGAACAGTGTCGCCGACTCTACTTGCCTTTGTTAAAATTTCAAACAAAATTTCCCTGTATGGCAGTGGATACAAATAAATCAACTAAATCCTTCATTTAACAATAATTTCTATTAGCCTAAAAATAAGTATCTTTTTACGTTATTTTTTTAGCTCATATTTTCATAGAGTATTGTCGCAAGAGAACTGATTAATGTTTCTGATTTAAGTTGTATTAATTATAAATATCGCTTCATATACATATGTAAGTATTCAAATTCAGGCTTCCTAAGTTTTTTACATATTCGTATAATTAATAATTCATTATCGACATTGAGTACGTCATCTCTTTGAATCATGTATGCATGAAAATATTATATCGATGAAATGTCCCCTTCATTTGT
>NW_023483546.1:0-1644 GCF_013731165.1 Rhagoletis pomonella | reverse complement strand
AGCAACTAGTCAATTAATTCGGGCCGTTTAAATACTTAGCGATAGCTGTAAGTAATATTTTGTATTTATTATTATTTGGGAGCTCAATGATAAATATACACTTGTACTGCTAATCTTGCTTTTCATTTTCTATCCTTAGGGAAACCTAGGGCCGCGGGGCGGCCCCCAACTTTAATTTTTTCGAGCACGCATCCGCGTGTTCGTTAAGTTACATATATGAAGGTCCATACATCATAACAAATATTAACGGAGAAAACGTAGCAATTTTCGACAAAATCAGAAAAAAAGAAATAACAGTACACAAAAATAGAATCCATAAAATAAAGTAAAACAAATTTTCTTATATTTGTATATACGTATGTATAATTACTTTTAATTTTTATTACAAAAATAAAAAATGTACAAAAAACAAAACAATAATCTGAAATGTACAAATTTTCAATATGAAATCTAACACAAAAGAAAAAAAAACTTGTATAAGTATTTAAAATATATTTTTCCATAAAACTGTATATTATACATTAAACATTTTTCACAAAAATATGAATTGGATTGTTAAACCAAGAAGCATTTTTCATGCATTGTTAAAATCAAACTTTAAAAATCTTTCAACAAATCCTATATGTATATGTGACACTTAAAGTTAAAAGGGACCTACGGTCGGAAAAAATCGGTTTTCACTTTTTCATCGACTCTTGTAGTAAACGAGGCACTCTTTCCAATGCAAAAAACTGCAGCTTTCTAGGTGCATTAGTTTTTTCACAATTTCACTTCAAAGTTAGTTACTTTCACAAAAAAAAAAGTGTATAAAAAAATCAAATCTGACAAACTATTCTGAAATTAATCAAATTCGCTTGAAACTCGTTACTCGGGGGTTTTCGAACATCGGATTCGTAGTCACTGACCTCGTTTTCGGTGTCAACGACATTTTATGAGTTTCACATGAATCCGAACAAATTTTAAATTTTTTGCCCCATATTGGATCCGCAATTTGAATTTTTAAAAACGAACATCGGATTCGTAGTCAGCGACACCAAAAATCCCCGCGTAACGAGTTTCAAGCGAGTCCTATCAATTTAAAAAAAAATTCATCCGCCATATTGGATCCGCAATTTTGAACTTTGGAAAACTAACATCGGATTCGTAATCAACGACCCCAAAAACCCCCGAGTAACGAGCATCAAAATCAAATTGGTAAACTTCAAAGTCGGTTTTCTCGAAATCTTTTTTTCTGAGCGTAGGCCCCTTTTAACTTTGCGTGTCACATATATATATGTATATAAAATAAACTTGTATTTCCATTTTTCCATTCGCAATTAAAAACATACGTATGTATATTAAACAAACCCAATAGTCGTAGTTACTTATCAATATCATACTTATCTTTATTTTACAATGCAATACTTTGCCAATTTAACAAATATTAATAAAAATAAGTAATATTAATTAAGTAAGTACAGTAGCTTTTATTTAAATTTTTACCATAACTAAATTGCTATGAACGAACGAATATAAGGGGGAGGAATATTCCTCAATCAAACCCAAATTCATTCCTTCAAAACAATTAGTTCTTAGTATCCATTAGAGGTAAGAAGAATATGGCAAAACTGATCACCTTGCCAAATTCTTCTTTTCCCAAGGAGG
>NW_023483545.1:0-1644 GCF_013731165.1 Rhagoletis pomonella | reverse complement strand
ATAAAAAAGGGATAAATTTAGAGAGAAAAATAACAGATAAAGTTTCTGCAGGATAAAGAATACAATTTTCCAGGAAGAAATATACATATATATCTGTGGATATTTTAAAGAACAACTTAATCCTATAGTTTACGGACAAACAAAATAGCAAATGTCGAATGTTTTCTTTTAAATAAAATATACTATACTGACGGTAAAAAAAGCTTTGTCATATGATGTGGAACAATAAAAAAATTATTTTGGTTACCCCGTCTCAATGGTTGCTACTCCACAAATTTAATGGGAATAATTGTAGTAGAAGCTCATCTTTGGTAAGTTCAGTTAGAAATCCATTCAAAAGTTTTGAAAAATATATGTTTTTTCCTATTTTGTTATTTTGTTATTTGCAGTGGGAAGACATAAAGCATTTTTGTACGTACGAGCTTCAGAAAGTCCAGATTCGCGGGGATTACAAGGAGCTGCTTCAGCTAGCATTTGCTTTTCTAGGTGGTACTAGTGGTTATTTTCGAACATGCGGTCCAACATCCCATGCGCGGTTTATGTCGAAAGCTATTTATTGCCTGAAGGTATTTCTTTTTCGAGAACAGTTCAAACTGACGCCAAGAGAATTTAATAGTTTACGAGATATTTGCATTTTCCTCATTCGCCTTTATATGAAAGCTTGGTACCAGTGCACAAATCCCATTAGGGTTCCAATGCAAGATTTAAAATTTTTACAAAATGCAATTGAGTACGCCCAAACTGATACAGTGGTATCCAATGCGGTTTTGAAAAAGTTCAAGTCATTTATGGTACTTAATACCGGAGACAACAGCTTTAGCGTTTTTTGATAATGATGTGCCAGTGGAGGAAAATCTAGAAATGGTGAAGGCACTGCAAGCAGTCGTATTACTTGAAAATAAGGATCATAATATAAATACATAATACATTCAATAAGTACCATTGTTTCAGTTTTACAAGTATAAATGTATCCCGCAGAAACTTCCAAACCTTATCTAAAAATCAAATGTTATTTTGCTATCTCAATTTATCTTATTTTATCAACTTTTTTGCTAGCCAAAGCATGATAATTTGTAACAATTGTTAAAAAATATTTAAAACTATTGCTTAATGAAACAAACCTATTGTCAGCTGTTTTTCTAATTGCGATGTGCATAACATGCCACTGGAAATGATATTTTAATTTATTTTACAATCAAATGTGCTGTACAGTATCGATACGTTGCTTGAATCCAATGTCATTTACTAAATTTGCTATAACTTTTCTATTTTCAAATCGATTTGCAAAAAATTTGGATCTATATACTTTGAAATCAAATAAGCTTTAAAATAGCATAAAAATAAGAACAAAAAGTTTGCAGCTTTTAGGTGTAATTCACAGTAGAATAACGATGCGACTTAAAATTGAGTCCGATTTCACTTATAAATTGGCAGATAACTCTTAAACTGATAATTTGATTGCAAAACATTGTATAGCAGGTTCGTAGGGATTTCAAAGACCTTTAATCTGGTGGAGATCTTTTTGTGGTGTGATAATCACAACCGGATATTTTTGGAAAAAATTGAAAATGCTGTTTTCTCAATTTGAAAAAAACGATAATTTCGCAAATTCTTAAAACCTATTCTACTTTTTTAATTTTTGAC
>NW_023483544.1:1265-1644 GCF_013731165.1 Rhagoletis pomonella | reverse complement strand
AAAAACCGGAAGCAATCGCCACAAAAGACCTGCATATTGGTGGACGGAAAACATAGCTCAACTCAGACGAACGTGCCTCCACCTGAGGCGTACTTATACCAGGGCCAGGCGTAGGAGCGCTGCAATCGAAGAGGCACAACTATACCAGGCTGCCAGAAAAGAACTCAAACGAGCAATCGAGGCCAGCAAGCACAGAAAGTGGGAAGAACTGCGTGAAGATATAAACAGAAATCCCTGGGGTCTCGGATATAAGGTGGTAATGAAAAAAACTTGGGCCCATGGCAAAACCACCAGAGCTTAGCGCTCAAAAAATGGACCATATAGTAAGTGAACTCTTTCCCACGCATGACGCGTTAACCAAAGAAGCTGAGCCTATCAT
>NW_023483544.1:0-1165 GCF_013731165.1 Rhagoletis pomonella | reverse complement strand
CTATACCAGGCTGCCAGAAAAGAACTCAAACGAGCAATCGAGGCCAGCAAGCACAGAAAGTGGGAAGAACTGCGTGAAGATATAAACAGAAATCCCTGGGGTCTCGGATATAAGGTGGTAATGAAAAAACTTGGGCCCATGGCAAAACCACCAGAGCTTAGCGCTCAAAAAATGGACCATATAGTAAGTGAACTCTTTCCCACGCATGACGCGTTAACCAAAGAAGCTGAGCCTATCATCTTTCCTCAAGAAGCACCACTATTCAACGCAGAAGAACTCAAGGCTGCCACAAATATAATAAAGACCAAGAAAGCTCCAGGCCCAGACGGCATTCCAGGAGAAGTTCTAAAAATAATCGCCGCAGAACGCCCTCATGTGCTTCTAAACATGTACAATGCCTGCCTCAAGAACGGAATATTCCCAGAAATTTGGAAAAGGCAGCAGCTCATCTTAATCAGCAAAGGAAAGGGAAACCTTGACTCACCATCAGCGTATCGACCACTATGTATGCTGGACACAGCTGGAAAACTCTTAGAAAGGCTGCTAAAACCTAGAATAGAAGCGGCTATCGCCAGCGGCGGCGGACTTTCCTCAAGAAAGTACGGGTTCAGGCCCGGGAGATCTACAATTGGAGCTATAAAACATGTAACAACAACAGTGGAAGCCGCATACCAACACAAAAAGCTAGTCCTGCTTGCAACCTTAGACGTTCGCAACGCCTTCAACACCGCAAAATGGGAAAATATTATACACGCACTAGAAGAAGTCTACAACATACCCACGTACCTTAGACTCATGGTTAGAAGGCCGGGAGTTATTATACCATACCACCGATGGACCCCGGCAAATGACGATCACGTCGGGCGCAGCACAAGGCTCCATTCTTGGGCCAGGCCTATGGAACATCAGCTACGATGGAATATTAAACCTTGAGATGCCTGATGACACATACTTAGTAGGCTACTCTGACGACATTGCCGCAGTGATCACCGCACGAGACACCGAAGATGCTCGCCGCAAATTAAATCAGACTATGATAAGAACACAGGCATGGCTCGACTCACACGGTCTTAAACTTGCAGCAGAGAAAACCGAGCTAATACTCCTAACTAAGAAGCATATTCCCTTAGAAGTGAGCATGAAACTGACCGGCATTACATTAAAG
>NW_023483543.1:0-1644 GCF_013731165.1 Rhagoletis pomonella | reverse complement strand
TGCTCACCAGACCTTGTGACCAAATGTTGTAGAAAGGTGGCACAACGTCGTCGCTGGCGATATCTTCGTAGGCCAAGCCAAAAATACCATCGAAATTCGAATCAACAAAAGTAGAGCTGGGCTCGCTGGTGGCTTCAGCAAATACTTGATTTTGTATGGTTAGACCAGATACTCTCACTGTGTCCTCTGACAGATAACCAGATAAACTACCGGAGCCATATTCGATGGAGAAACTTTCGCCATTAGCCACATAGGTGCTGGAAGCGCTCGCCTTATATTTGTTGTGTTTTTGACAAGCTGTGTTGCTGCTGGGGCAGGTGGATGATGGTATCCACAGATTTGAGGAACCGGTATCGAAAAGTACCACGAATTCTTGTGCCGGTGTGCCAATGGTGATTTTGCCGTAGTATGCCACGTTGTAATCATTGGTCAATTCCTCGGCAGCAGTGTTCGCAGCAAAGCTGATACCATATTTGGTGCCCAAGAAAGTTGCTTGGTTTTTCACGAATTCGATACTCTTGCTATGATTGGCATTCTTGTAGACTGGGACGCGTATCAGATTAGCCGAGGCCAAGGCAACGCAAATGGCAAAGAATACGAAGAACTTTAACATTTTGGCTGTAAGATCAAAAAAGGAATATGTTTAAGTAAAAAGATGGTTATGTGTCCTTAAGGCGATGAATTAGCTTCTTACTTTCAGTAAACGGTTTAATGTGGATCACACCGAATGAAGGTTTTTCACCCCGCTTTTATACTGAAACTGAGATGGTTTGTTTGAACAGCTTTGTATTCGCAATTCATTGCTTTTTTTTACGAATATCTTAAGCTAATAAATAAACTCACCAAAGACTTTCTTTGCTCACGCGTCATATAGCGGGACAATTTTTTACTTTGTTTTTTTTTGGTAGGCTTTGGCCCTCAACACACCTACGGCCTTATATCAATACTTGAAAAATAGGAGCGTGTAAATGGGATTTTTATAAATTTAGTAGGCTGAGAGTGCTGTAAAAATCTTCTTCCCGAATATTTCCGCATGTTATTTGAAAGAGCAGAAGTATTTTTTAAAGTGATGTTCAAAACATAAGGAACTAAATAAAATAAAGTTACTTCTTTTCGAGGGATTGTTGTTTGTATCAAGTTTGAGTAAATTAGCGTCCATAAATTTCGAAATATTGAAGTTTCAAGCATTTCTAAAATTTACTGTTATATGAAAAGCGACCGTAATTTTAGTCCGATTTCGACGATAATTTTCGAAGTTTTGCTTTTTTGTGACAAGCACAATAACCACACCGAGTTCGATACAAATTGGTAGAACGGTTACTGAGATACATACATGTATGTGATCATAAGTAGACGGTGGCACGCCCATTTTCCAAAATTTTATCATAAACGTATTTTGTCGCAAAGAATTATTGCAATTATCACTTTTGAATAAATTAGCTTCAGTATTTACTGATTTATCGAGGATTTCGTATTTCTCTAAATTACCGTTATATGGGATGTGGGCGTGGTTATTGTTCGATTTTCAACACCTTTTTGCGTAATTTCACGAAAGGAACTTTTCGAACAATTGGAAAATCACACCAAACATTGGGAAAAAGAAGAATATTTACACCTGTGTAATTTTTCAGTCAACCCTTTGTT
>NW_023483542.1:0-1644 GCF_013731165.1 Rhagoletis pomonella | reverse complement strand
TTCGATTTACAAAATTGTAAGCGGAGACGAATTCGCCTGCAGACGAATCGTTCGTGTCCCCCATCGTTCGAGATACATGATGAGGCTGTACGTTTGTTGCGCAGTCCCTCGTGCTTCAGTTCTTGTCGCCCCTTCAGTGTTGTTGTTAGTTTATTTGCGACATTTCTCTCACTCTCTAAAAACGCTTGTAAGTCCTCTGTGCTTAATTGTTTACTTAATTCTGTTGTTATTTCTTCCATCTGCTGTTTACGTCTTCTTAATATGTTGTGTTTATGTTTAATAAGTAGGCTTAATATTTTTTGTGTGAAAGTAATGTGTATGTCTGGCTAAAGTACTGTCTATGTTAGGATGTGGGTCACAGTCAAATACAAACAATTTATTACATCTAATCGAATTTTTGATAAAATTAGGAATAAGTTTGGATTTTCTGCATTTTAAGAGAAATTTTATACTCGATTTTAGTTTTACCAGTTTTTTAGATGTAGCTTGAAATTTATTGATTACTGCCTTTGAGTTGTCATAGTTGTTTTTAATTTTCGCATACCCCATTTTTGTTGCTGTATGCTGCTGCGGCAGCAGCTTGGCTAAAAGGGGCATGTATGTACGCGCGTGTGTATACACACATGTGTCTGAAACAAGTCCCCATGTTGCCAAAGATATGTTACCCACTACATACTTTCACTACGGTGGGAATCTTGGCTAACCCTACGGCCCGGTAATGCAGTTGTGAGCATATGTGTATGAATGTGTGGCACTTTATAAAAGGAGCTTTCGAAGGTGCATGAGTGGGTAAGGTATGAGTGATTGCTTTTGACTTAACCGGCGTTATAAAAGGGCCCCGAAGAAGGCCAACGGGACAGATAAGCGATCATTGGTGGTAGTGAAGTGTGTGCGCGCTTTTTCAACAAAAAAAAGGTGAAGTCTTGAAAAAAAAAGAAGAAGAAAGTTAATAACAGTGCCCGTTAAGTGTGTCAAACCATTCTAGCGGCACCCTGCTAGATACCGCCAACTAAACGGATCGTGGCTTGATACATATACACCCGCTGCTCATCCGACAACTGGAATCCAAGGTAAGAGAAAATCAATTTCTGGTAGGAGGTCAAGTGTGCTGGCTGGGCAGAGAAAAGTGATCAAGACGTAATAAGCCGAAGCCTGCCTAGCTACACCGGAAGATCTGGGCAGCAAGGAAAAGTTTCCACACGTGTTTTTTTTGTTTTAATGAATTTAATTATGCACCCATATGTATTTATTCTCTAAGAACTTAGTTCATCTAGTTTTAGTTAGCACTTACCTACTTTGTTTTTGCATTGAATAAAGCCAAGATTTTTTTTGTAGTCAGCTTCCGCCTCCGCCCTAAGCTAACATATCGCAGATCACTGTAGTACTATTAGTTTTTTTCATTCAGTTCCTTTTGCGGCCCGCTCGATGCCCCCGAACTCGAGCGAGTGATTGAGCTGTTAAACTAGGAGAGGCTCAATGCCTCCGTAATAGACATATGTATGTATGCATATTTGTATGTATCTTAGGCAAAACTCTCATCCCACACAGGTTCTCGACGGCATGCTGGTACCAACATCGCTGGAGTGACCAGGTGAGTGAAATTTGAATTCGGTATTGAGTAAATGTTTTGTAGTTACATACATA
>NW_023483541.1:0-1644 GCF_013731165.1 Rhagoletis pomonella | reverse complement strand
GGGACTAGTAGGACGCAGTGGACGAAGCTACAGACTGTACAGAACACAGCACTCAGGACAGCGACAGGATGCCTCCTGATGTCGCCCGAACACCATCTCCACGGCGAGGCGTAAATGCTCCCCGTAAAGGAGCACAACATAATGCCCTGCAAGCAGTTCCTGACACCCAAACAGACAGCTGCTTGCAGAGGAGCCCTCGCCTAGGCACGTCAGGAGGCATCTATATGAACTGACGGACGAAGTCCAGAGGTTCATTAAGCAACCTCTGGACCCGACAGCTTACAGACAGGCCCTGAACGGCATTCACAGGGACTCAGTCTCGAGTTATGTAGACTCTAGACCTGTGAATGCCGTTCTAGGCATACCACCCCCGGACATAGACGAGACGGAGCTTCATCTGCCTCGGGAGGCACGCACAACACTCGCTCAACTTCGCTCCGGCTACTGCAGCAGGTTGAACTCCTACTTGAGTAGGCTGAATGAGGATGTGCCGAATGAGTGTCCGGCATGCGGAGAGACCCCACACGACTCGAAACATCTCTTCGCATGCCCGGAAAACCCGACAACCCTAACGGCCTTGTCCCTGTGGACAAACCCCACAGAAGCTGCACGCTTCCTAGGGTTGCCGTTAGTGGAACTTGACGACAACGACTGAGATACCAACCGATCTGGGCGGGGTTGTTGTAGCCGCTACAACAACAACAACATGTGCATACATGTTTATTAGCTGTCAAAATTTTACGTAGCCTACGAGAAATGTAAAATTTTTACTTTGATTTGCCAAAATTTACTCTTTTCTATCAATTGACACAGTCCCATAGTTAACAAATATTTACAATCCGTAGTACTTTTCTATCAATTGACACATGCCCTTTGCACAAAAAAGGTTATGAAATGCGTTTTACTTAAATCGTTATAAAATGGGTCATTTATATATACCATTTTATGTGGAATTATTCAATAAATTTCGTTTTACATTATCAGGCATGTTCCGAAATTCGAAAATTTGAAATCGACTCGATTTCGATAATTTCTTCGATGGTTTTTAACCTAAAAAATTACAAGTCTCGCATTAAAATGATTTTTTTCATATCGCTGCTGCTTCTTTTACAGTTTTCACTGAGAAAATTCACTCCTTTCATCAGATATAATTAAAAAATATTTGGCAAATCGACTCGATTTCAAAGTTTCGAATTTCAGAACATGCCTGTATACTTTTTAAAACTATTTGGAGTTGATTATTTTTGTTTCTCAGAAGCAACCCTGCGTGCTTAGAAGGCGTGTGTACCAATAATTTCATCCCTGGCATATTCGTCCCCGAGGAAGGCAGTCGCCAAATTCACCGAAGGTTATTTACTGGTTATATTGTGGTGCCAATCGATGTGAGAGCAACTGGGTGTGACGTCACATTATTATGAGAATGAGAGTGTAAATAATAATTTTGAAGAAGAGGAAGAAGCGAGCAAGTGGCGCGAAATAGTGATGTAAAATTAGGTTGAATTGTACCTACTCTTCAGCTTCTTAAATTTGAACATACATTCGGTACAATCACATTATTTTAGGTACATTTGGAACGTAGTAAAATATTGTTTCATGAAAGTCCAAAAGTTGTTATGGTACAGATGGAAGATGTAGTCCACCAAG
>NW_023483540.1:0-1645 GCF_013731165.1 Rhagoletis pomonella | reverse complement strand
ATCAAAACAAATTCTATGGGACTGAGAAATATTATTTTCTACTTTTTCTTCTTCTTCTTTTTTGGCGCTGTAACCGCGATTTTGGCCGAGTTCAGCAAAGCACGCCAGTCGTTTCTCCTCTGTGCCAACTGACGCCAATTGGAAACGCCAAGTGAAGCCAAGTCCTTCTCCACCTGATCTTTCCATCGCAGTGGGGGCCTCCCTCTTCCTCTGCTACCACCAGCGGGTTCCGAGTTGAATACTTTCAGAGCTGGAGCGTCGGTGTCCATTCGAACGACATGACCAAGCCAGCGGAGCCGCTGTATTTTAATTCGCTGCACTATGTCCATATCGTTGTAAAGCTCATACGGCTCATCGTTCCATCGTCTGCGGTACTCGCCGTCACCAACGCGTAAAGGACCGTAAATCTTCCGCAAAATCTTTCTCTCAAACACTCCAAGAGCCGCCTCATCGGATGTTGTCATTGTCCATGCTTCTGCGCCATATACCAGCACGGGCATGATGAGTGACTTATAGAGCGTGGTTTTCGTACGTCGAGAGAGGACTTTACTCCTGAATTGCCTACTCAGTCCAAAGTAGCACTTGTTGGTAAGAGTGATTCTACGTTGGATTTCAATGCAGACATTATTATCGGTGTTAATGCTGGTTCCAAGTAAACGAAATTCTCTACTTTCTCGAAATTGTAACTGTCAACAGTGACGTGGGTGCCAAGGCGCGAATGTGCTGACTGTTTGTTTGATGACAGGAGATACTTCGTCTTGTCCTCGTTTACCACCAGACCCATGCGCTTTGCTTCCCTATCCAACTTGGAAAAGGCAGAACAGACTTCGCGGTTTTTGTTACCGATGATGTCGATGTCATCGGCATAAGCCAGCAATTGCACGCTCTTGTAGTAAATTGTTCCTGAGCGGTTCAGTTCTGCAACCCTTATTATCTTCTCCAACATCAGATTAAAGAAGTCACATGAAAGGGAGTCGCCCTGTCTGAAACCCCGTTTTGTGGCGAACGGCTCGGAGAGGTATTTTCCAATTCTGACGGTGGTATTGCTCAACGTCATTTTACACAGCCGTATGAGTTTTGAGGGGATGCCAAATTCAGACATAGCGGCGTATAGGCAACTCCTTTTAGTGCTGTCAAAAGCGGCTTTAAAGTCGACAAATAGGTGGTGAGTGTCGATCCTTTTCTCGCGGGTCTTTTCCAAGATTTGGCGTATTGTGAATACCTGGTCTATGGTGGATTTGCCAGGTCTAAAGCCACACTGATAAGGCCCAATCAGTTCATTGACGGTGGGCTTCAGTCTTTCACACAATACGCTCGATAAGACCTTGTAACCTATGCTTAGAAGGCTGATCCCGCGGTAGTTGGCGCGAATGGCGGGGTCACCTTTCTTGTGGATTGGGCAGAGCACACTTAAATTCCAGTCGTCGGGCATGCGTTCATCTGACCATATTCTGCACAAGAGTTGATGCATGCACCTTATCAACTCCTCGCCGCCGTACTTGAATAGCTCAGCTGGCAGGCTGTCAGCTCCAGCGGCTTTGTTGTTTTTCAGCCGCGTTATTGCTATACGTACCTCGTCATAGTCAGGCGGTGGAACGTCGACTCCGTCATCATCGACTGCGGGCTCGGGTTCTTCTTCTCCACA
>NW_023483539.1:0-1645 GCF_013731165.1 Rhagoletis pomonella | reverse complement strand
CATACAATTACTTCCATTACAACCCGGTCCTGTGGATGCTAGAAGCGCGAATTCATATAAGGTGGTGTTACCGGAAAATGAATAAATAAATTATATGTATATCAGCAAATTAATAAGATGAAATGAAATTATTGTTTGATTTCTAACCTAACCTATGTATGTAACTCCATCGCCTAATGGTTTGCCGAACCGTTAACATATGTTTACACATCCAATTTTGTGAGAAGGTACCAGGGGGGCTACTCTGTAATGCGATACGAAAGGGCAATGCGATGCGATAGCTGAATACGCCGTAAGTAATATGCTGTGACGATTGCCTATCGCATTTCTCTTTCGCATCGCGTTACAGAGTAGCCCCCCTGGTACTCACACCTTTTTTAAGAAGTTTCACTTCTATCACGTGTACGGTGTTACACACGCATTTTTATCTTTTGTTTTAAGCGAGTGACCCAATTACATATAAACTGGGACGCGCCATTCAATCTGATTAGAAAGTTACAAATTTTGCAGAATTTTCATAAGTTTTACACAAAGTCTAAAATCTGGATGTAGTACAGTGAAACCTCCCTTGGGCGGACACTCACCGTCAGTCATTTTTTGTCCGCCCAATGGAAGGGAAGCTTATTTTAGTACTTTTTAATGTTTTAATTAATTGAATAGTCACTATTTCTCATTTGAATAAAAGATATTGATATTACATCGCTCAAAACAAAAATGTGCATGTATTTTTTCAAAAGTGCATATTTCATTTATGTGCGTAAGTACATATTAAGTAATAACAAAATAAAATTAAATATTACATTTCAGTCCATAAACTACTTAAAACCATAGATTCATTACATAAAAAATTGGGAAATTGTCGATTGACGTAAGTTTAATTTTTAATTTTTTTCAGTGTCAGTACCTTTTTCATCAATAGTTTTCATGTTTTTATCAGTAGCAAAATCCAACCAGAAATCTAAATTTTCGGTCCATGTATTTATTATTATCTATTGTTATAAATTCATCAGAATTGGAATTGGATTCTCCAAGGGTTTCTGATAATTCAAATAACGAACCTAAACCACTGCGCAAACCAAACTAAATGTGTGCATAACAATCACATTTTATGCGGGAATTCCCCTTTTTCCATTTAGTAGTCCGCCTATGAGGAGTTCGCGTCCGCTCCATGGAGGTTTTTGTTTGATTTGTTATGAAAAGAAATCTTAATGTCCGTTGATAAGAGGTTCGCGTCCGCTCAATAGAGTTTTTTGTGTACATTTTATGCAAAATAACTGTCCGCGTCCGGCCAAGAGAGTGTCCGCTTAAGAGAGAGTAATTTGTTCCGAAATTTATACTTAAAACTTGGTATAGGAAAAAATGTCCGCCCAAGGGAGATATCCGCCTAATAGAGGTGTCCGTTAGGAGAGGTTTCACTGTATATGGTTTTTGTTAAGTAATGAACTACATATTCGTAAAAAATAATAAACATTAAATAACTAAAGAAAAATAGGCGAAATTTGCTTCAATTTTTGTTAAGAATGTCTTAAATTTAAGTGTGAAGTTTTACGCGCAACACTTTGAAAATAAAAGAGCACAAATTTCGATGTGGAGCAAAGCTCTCTGGAGAGACAATACCTGTGAAGACTTGCATCATGGTGCAAAT
>NW_023483538.1:0-1645 GCF_013731165.1 Rhagoletis pomonella | reverse complement strand
AATAAAATCAGTACATGAGTAAAAAAATCAGTACTGTACTGATAAAACGAGGTACGTATAGCAATAACGCGGCTGAAAAACAACAAAGCCGCTGGAGCTGACAGCCTGCCAGCTGAGCTATTCAAGTACGGCGGCGAGGAGTTGATAAGGTGCATGCATCAACTCTTGTGCAGAATATGGTCAGATGAACGCATGCCCGACGACTGGAATTTAAGTGTGCTCTGCCCAATCCACAAGAAAGGTGACCCCGCCATTCGCGCCAACTACCGCGGGATCAGCCTTCTAAGCATAGGTTACAAGGTCTTATCGAGCGTATTGTGCGAAAGACTGAAGCCCACCGTCAATGAACTGATTGGGCCTTATCAGTGTGGCTTTAGACCTGGCAAATCCACCATAGACCAGGTATTCACAATACGCCAAATCTTGGAAAAGACCCGCGAGAAAAGGATCGACACTCACCACCTATTTGTCGACTTTAAAGCCGCTTTTGACAGCACTAAAAGGAGTTGCCTATACGCCGCTATGTCTGAATTTGGCATCCCCTCAAAACTCATACGGCTGTGTAAAATGACGTTGAGCAATACCACCAGCTCCGTCAGAATTGGAAAAGACCTCTCCGAGCCGTTCGCTTTCATGTGACTTCTTTAATCTGATGTTGGAGAAGATAATAAGAGCTGCAGAACTGAACCGCTCAGGAACAATTTACTACAAGAGCGTGCAATTGCTGGCTTATGCCGATGACATCGACATCATCGGTAACAAAAACCGCGAAGTCTGTTCTGCCTTTTCCAAGTTGGATAGGGAAGCAAAGCGAATGGGTCTGGTGGTAAACGAGGACAAGACGAAGTATCTCCTGTCATCAAACAAACAGTCAGCACATTCGCGCCTTGGCACCCACGTCACTGTTGACAGTTACAATTTCGAGAAAGTAGAGAATTTCGTTTACTTGGGAACCAGCATTAACACCGATAATAATGTCAGCATTGAAATCCAACGCAGAATCACTCTTGCCAACAAGTGCTACTTTGGACTGAGTAGGCAATTCAGGAGTAAAGTCCTCTCTCTCGACGTACGAAAACCACGCTCTATAAGTCACTCATCATGCCCGTGCTGGTATATGGCGCAGAAGCATGGACAATGACAACATCCGATGAGGCGGCTCTTGGGGTGTTTGAGAGAAAGATTTACGGTCCTTTACGCGTTGGCGACGGCGAGTACCGCAGACGATGGAACGATGAGCTGTATGAGCTTTACAACGACATAGACATAGTGCAGCGAATTAAAATACAGCGGCTCCGCTGGCTTGGCCATGTCGTTCGAATGGACACCGACGCTCCAGCTCTGAAAGTATTCAACTCGGAACCCGCTGGTGGTAGCAGAGGAAGAGGGAGGCCCCCACTGCGATGGAAAGATCAGGTGGAGAAGGACTTGGCTTCACTTGGCGTTTCCAATTGGCGTCAGTTGGCACAGAGGAGAAACGACTGGCGTGCTTTGCTGAACTCGGCCAAAATCGCTTAGGCGGTTACAGCGCCAAAAAAGAAGAAGAAGAAGTACTGATAAAATCAGTACTGTACTGATAAAATCAGTACTGTACTGATAAAATCAGTACTGTACTGATAAAATCAGTACGTCTGGCAACCGTAAG
>NW_023483537.1:0-1645 GCF_013731165.1 Rhagoletis pomonella | reverse complement strand
TAATCTACCATGGGAGGTGCCACGCCCCTTTTTCTAATAGCACCAATTTTTCTTCATGACCACGCGACTGATTTTATATATCTTGTACATACCAAGTTCCAGTACTCTTCCATAAACACATCCAGAGATATGCAGTATGCAAAATTCGGTTTGTATGGGAGGTGCCACGCCCCCTAAAGCTAATTTTGAATTTTGAAAATTTAATTTCAATTTCGTAATCAGAGATAACGAGGATTCCCACGACAGCCGGTTCTACGTACCGGAATGACTCGGGTTTTACCCGACCAAGGGCTGTTGTTTCGGCGATCTAACCCCGTCTAGATCGGCGATACCCACCAATCATTATTAGTCCATGGAGCAATACCTTGCAGCCGGATTGCTCCGCATCCTTCTCTCCGGGCGGGCGTAGAGCCCAACCTCGGACCTGAAATTTACTTCTGCTGTTTGCCAGAATCGACTCCACCCGAACTCCACTTCGGTTAGGTGCAACTCCTGCAACGGATGGAGTCACCTAAGAACCCTGGCCTTAGGTCTCACCGGGAGTGGACCACAAACTTTGTGGCTCTATGTTGCTCAAGCCAAATGGCACAATCAGCCTCCACGGCTACCCACTCGCGTAATGCACGGGTGCGACCTAGCACCCGAAGAGCCTGCACGGCCCCCAGAAGCTCCCCTGAGCAACAGCAAACCTCCCAACACACCCCACCCACACAACCTACAGGCCGGTCCCACTCGCGAGCGCGAGCCAACCAGCAGCTACTGGTTGCCCACACCATCTGTTCCGTGTGCCAGAACAGAATATACCGGAATGTGACATCAGTCAAATGCAACACATGCCTTGGCTGGTGCCACTTCCGGCTATGTTCTGGTCTACGCACCACACGCGAGTGGACTAACTACAGCGCCCCTTGCTGTAGTGCACCGCCGGCGCAGACAACAACGCCCACATCGCAGCCACCTACCATCAGACTGCAACAGCAACTGCGTCAGGCGCAACAGGCCCCACACTTCCCTCACTCCCCGTATCGCGACCAGCCTCCCAAGGCATACGAACGTACTCCAACTCAACTGCAACGGACTCCAGAGCAAGATTGAGGAGATAGCAGTCTTCATGGGTCGGCACGGCATATTGATTGCTGCGGTACAAGAAACGAAGTTGCACAGCAACTCAACTTTGTTGGGTTGCGCCGCCTACAATGTGCTCCGTAAAGATCGCGAGCGAGATAATGGTGGAGGATTAGCGTTCATTCTACACCACACAGTGCAGTATCGGCTAATCGAAGAAGACATCGACCCAAGGGACACTACCCTAGAATGTCAGGGCATAGCTGTCCGGTCAGGCGACGTCGAGCTCGAAATATTTAACGTGTACATACCCCCTGTCACCTGCTGCCCGGCTGGATATCTCCCTGACATAGGTGCGCTACTCAGAGGCGAAACCCGACTTGTAGTAGGTGACTTCAATGCGCACCACGATCTTTGGCATTCAAGCCTGGCCAATGATCGGAGGGGAAACATTTTGGCTGAGCAGATAGACGATTCGACATTCTGCACCATGAACGACGACGCCCCCTCCAGGATTGTGGGCAGCTGCAGCAGCTCGCCAGACCTAACAATTGCTAGCGCTGGTCTGATAAATAGCATA
>NW_023483536.1:1422-1645 GCF_013731165.1 Rhagoletis pomonella | reverse complement strand
TGCGCACTGTTTGGTGATTCGATGTCGGCTTTAAAAGCGAAGAAAATCGGTTTTTATATATTTAACGATTCTAATGGTAGTTTATAGACACGATATTTTCAATGCAACAAACTGCAGTTTTCTAGCTGCCTTAGTTTTCTCACAAATCCACTTCAAAGATGGATACATTGACAAAACGCGTACAAATGCATTGATTGCACTGCACGTGTAAACTTCAAAGTTG
>NW_023483536.1:0-1322 GCF_013731165.1 Rhagoletis pomonella | reverse complement strand
TTTGGTGTACGAATATGCCCCAATAGTTTTGGAGTCAAATGAAAATGCATTTCCCCATGCATACGTATGTACATACGTACTCCATTAACTGATAACGTTTTTACATGCATACATATATATTTATGTATGTGCATATTACTGCCAAAATACTACGCACATACACACAAATGTACATATTTACAACTCACGGCAGCATACGTACATATGCACATAATTGCACGCATACTCAAATACAATAATAACTATTTCTTTCATAAACGCATGCGCGCATTTCTCAAGGCCAAGTAAATTCATTCATAAAAGTAACCGCAGCACATCTCCCCGCAAATTCATCACCTACATGCTCAACTTTTTCAATCCGACACAAAAATTCTAAAATCTTAAAATGAAGAAATCTCGGCCAGCCAAGTGAAAAGTGGCAACTATTTCTCTATATCCGGTAAAATAAGTTATCTCAAATTTTGGAAATTTTTGGTATTTTTTGACAAAACACTCTATTTCTATATTCCATATCAATATTTCAATCATTAACTAGTTTTTGAGATGTAATTTTAATAAACATTATAAAAGTGTACGTTTTCTGCAGGAAAATACATTGATTTTTTTTTAATAAAATCAAAACTTCTAAAATCACAAAAATATGTGGTTTTATCGGAAGTTCACAGATGTAACGTGGCAACTTAGCTCGTTTTCATATTTTTCGGTCCGAAATTGTAAAATTTTTGTCCATGACGCGCCACAATTTTTGTACAGGTGGGTCAATGTGCCTTGAACAAAATTTATATATATACAAAAAAATTATTTTATTTATTTTTTATTATTAAAATTTTCTATACTTCAAAGCGATTATGAAAATATATTTACATATATGCACGGAGGATTTTTAATATTTTTCAACCGTAAGCAAATCTTCAGTACCATAAAAGATTCAAACACATCAAAGTACAAGCAATGTAATGTCCAAGCTAGTGGTACTCCACTGTACATATGTATATGAAAGTATGCATGTATGAGTGCAAAAAATGCCAATTCCAGTCAGTGTTTAACCCATTTTAGCGGACGTAGTTTTTTTGGTTCCCCCTGTTAATAACACACTATTTTACAACGCTTTTTATGTTTAATCTTCATGAAAGTTACATGCATCGTCGAGAACATGGTTACATGTAGAATTTTAAATTAATTATTATTATTCTCCATACAAAATGTAAAAGTATTGCTTTATTAAATTCAAAGTTAAACGAAAATCTAAATATTTCGTAGGGTTAATGGTTTCGCGCACGTGCCAATCTGGTGGCGATTCGCAGAAATTGAATAATTTGTGT
>NW_023483535.1:0-1645 GCF_013731165.1 Rhagoletis pomonella | reverse complement strand
TTTAAATACACACGTTCTTACGGACACAATTATTTTGACGATAGCACGACATCTTGGCTGCAGGACTGCAATTGTCGACGTCGCCAAATTAAATCTATTTCTAATTTTGCCGGCGACAATGAGTAGATGTAGTGCTGCAAAATTAAATTGTCGCAAAATTAATCACATATTCTTGATTGTTCATGTTTTTCTTATTTACTTAAAAAAAAATACACAATTTGTGTAATAAATATACCAAAATGTCAAACTTTAAAATCAGCTGTTTGCTATGTCGCTGAGGTCTTCAAAATGTTTAAGAAGCTGGCTTCAAGGCGACATTTGTCGACAAAATGATGTCGCTGTCGTTACGTCGTGAAGTTGCAGTCATCAAAGTGTTCCGAGCTTAACTCGAGAAAAAATTGAGATATGTCAACAAAATTTGGTAAGTAGGTTTCCCTTTATCCAAGGTAGGCTGGGATTGCAAATGGTAGTAAAGAAGTATAAGTTCGGGCGAAACCGAACATTACATACCCGGCGCACATATTAAATATCGTTTTTTCACCTTTCAGTAAACTGCATGATAAGCAAAAGTATTTTTCCAAACATTTCGATAATATACTATGATTTATTGAAATAATTGGACCAAGTTTGGTGGAAATCGGTAAGGCGGTTATCAATATACACTTACATAGGCAGTAAGTAATCAATCATCATGTGTCTTGTTAAGTGATTGTTGTAAGTTGGCGTCTTAGCTTATTAAAAAATTGGAGTTTTCGTATTTCTGAAAAGTACCGTTATATGGTAAGTGGCAGTAATTTTATTCCGATTTCAAAAATTGTCAACATATTGCTTTTTTACGCCAAGGTTGATAAATGTGCCGAGTTTGGTAGAAATTGGTAAACCGGTTACCGAGAAACACATATGTAGGCATAAGTGGGCGGTGCCACGCCCATTTCCCAAAAATTTCCCTAATTATAATTTTCTGCTAAGAGGTTATTGCATATATCGATTTTGAGTAAATTAGCTTAAATATTTACTTAGTCATCGCAGTTTTCGTATTTCTGTAAATTACCGTTATATGGGAGGTAGGCGTGGTTCTTGTCGGATTTCAAAAATTTTCAACAGGTTTCTTAGTCAATCCCTAAGTAATGTTCTCAGCGAGTTTTGGTGGGGATTGGTAAAGGGACTACAGAAACGGCTTTTTATCATAAGTGGGCGGCGCCACGCCCATTATCCAAAAATTTCATAAGTGTCTTATTTTATGCCAAATTTCTACTTCGCATACCAACTTTCAACAATTTGGATGCAGTATTTGCGGAAATATCGTAGTTTTTGCATATTTTGAAAATACCGTTATATGGGACTTGGGCGTGGTTATTGTCCGATTCTGCCCATTATCAATCCCAACCTACCTTGGATAAAGGGAAACCTACTTACCAAATTTTGTTGACATATCTCAATTTTTTCTCGAGTTATCGTGTTCACGGACAGACAGACGGACAGACGGATGGATGGACAGTCACCGCTTAATCGATTTCTCTTTTCATTCTGATCATTTATGTATATATATGCCTATATCTATCTCGATCCGTTTTGGCTGTTACAAACAACCGTTATGTGAACAAAATTATAATACCCTTGTGCACAAGTGCGCTCGGGTATAAAA
>NW_023483534.1:0-1645 GCF_013731165.1 Rhagoletis pomonella | reverse complement strand
CACAGTTATCAACAGGGTTATCGATATAATAATCGGAACATGGAATGTGATCACATTACATGACATCACATCACATTATATCACATGATATGAAGAGCCATCACATGATATTACATCACATAATATGATATCACATCACACGATATCACGTGACATGAAATCATATGATATGGCATCACATTGTATGGCATGACATCATATAACTTGACATAACGTGATATGACATCGTATGACATGACATGGCATTACATGACGTGGCAGAACATGATATCACATGGCATGACATCACAGACATGACATCAGAGGATGTGACAACACATGACATGACATCCTATCACAACACATAAAATCACGTCACATCTTATCACGTCATCGCACCTCATCTCATCTACGTGAATAGAAAAAGAAAAGGATATAAGCAAAGATGTGAAAGATAAAAACAAAGATGAAGACCAAGTTAAATTTACCCATTTCAAAACCAAAAACACCGTTGGAAAGGTAATTTTCTGTAGATGAGAGGTTTTTACAGTTTCGAAATTGGTTGCAAATCGTCGTTTAAAAATTTCCATATTTGTGTATGGTTGTTTTTGCAACCTGTTCATTTAAGCTGTTTCGCATTTTGTTTTACTTCGTATTTGAAATTAAACTTTGAAATAAAGATAAATATGAAGATGAAGAAACAAGTGATAACGATGAAGACAAAAAAAGTCAAAAGTGAAGATAAAGACGAAAATGGAGATAAAGGCGAAAATGGAGACAATGAGAGATACATAAGAATTAGGGTAACAGAGTTGAAATTTTCCGATAGGAATCGAAATAAAATCAGCCATAAAGGTTACTGAAATTTATCGAATCATCGAAGTTTATTATTATCGAAATTTATTCATGCTTATTAAGTTATCGCAACGTATCGAATTATTTAAACTGATCAATGTTTATTGAGTTGTCGAAGTTTATAGACACAGAAACTTAGTTGTTCAAATTTACGGTTAGTTATCGTGCTACAAAAACGTGTGAGATAAACGAAATTTGTCAAGTTAAAGAAATGTATCAAGCTATCGATATTTATAGAATTATCATTATTTATAGACTTAACGAAATTTATCGAGGTGTCGTTATGCATGGAGTTCTTTCAACTTACAGAGTTATCGATAATTATTGATCTACTTAAATTGGTTGATTCATCGAATCGAAGTTTGTGGAATTTTCAAAATATATCGATTTATCGAAATTTAAAGGTTATATAAGCTAGTCGATTTATCACTGCTTATCGAATTTTGTCATGTGAACAGAGTGTAACGAGTTATCAAAAGTTTTCGATAGCTTTCGAAAAATTTGGAGCTGTCAAAAATAAAAATTTATACAAAGGTATCCAAAGAATTTACATTTTTGAGTTATCGAAATTTATCGAGCCCTCGAATTCCACAGTTATCGAATTTGGTCGAGTTAACGAATTTTGTTGAGTTATCGGATTTTAGTGTTTTCGAAATTCTTCGAGCTATCGATATGTATCAAATCATTGAAATTTATCGATAAACTGGAATATATCGGGTCAATTCCAAGTCCTGCCGAAGTCCTCCAAAGACGTTCTAATATAAAAAAAATATTAGTTACGTTTAAGTTCCAAAGCAGAAGATTTTCCGGT
>NW_023483533.1:0-1645 GCF_013731165.1 Rhagoletis pomonella | reverse complement strand
ACAGCGTGACAATTATTTTCGTAATAGATTTGTTGATTGTCAAGGTAGCTCGAAAAAACAATGGGAACTCATTAATAGCGTTGTCAATAGGAAACCTGTAAGTGATGAACAGGTAATCTGTTTAAATGAACGTGGCCAAGATATTTCAGATCCCTCCATTGTTTCCGGCATTTTTAATGACTTCTTTGTGTCGGTAGGGCAATCTTATTTCACTCCATGCAATTGTATCATATCGAGTAGTGACGTAATCAGTTCCAGTAATAGTTTTTTATTTGAACCCTTCACAGGTTCAGAGATTTTATCGATTATTAAAAATCTAAACCACTCTGGTTCTTGTGGTTATGATGGCATATCTAATAAACTGCTTAAGAGTACAGCCCTTAATCTAGTAGATATTTTGAAACATCTTTTTAATACTAGTGTTTACTCAGGTGTCTTCCCTGAACAGTTGAAATGTGCGATCATTATACCTCTATTTAAAAAGGGTAACAAGAAGGACAAAAATAATTATAGGCCAATTGCCTCCAAAGTTTTCGAAAAAGCACTAAAAAGTCGTATATTACTATTTCTTGAAAACAAAAGTTTCTTTAGCTCAAAACAGTTCGGGTTTAGATCAGGCCGCTTAACTGAAGAGCGCTCCTTGTATTTTGCTGATTCATCTATAAAGAGTTAGATATCAAAAAAAGCTGCGCGAGTCTCTTCGTTGACATCACGAAGGCTTTTGATACAGTGGACCATGAATATCTACTGCATAAATTGTATTGCGTCGGCTTTCGTGGATTTATGCATGACTGGTTTAAATCCTATCTAACAGGCAGGATGCAAATGGTGAGAATTCAAGGCACTCTCAGTGAACCTAACTCAATAAAAATAGGGGTTCCGCAAGGTTCTGTGTTGGGTCCTATTCTTTTTCTTGTTTATATCAATTCTATCTTTGACTTACCTTTTATAGGGAATGTCACTGCTTTTGCTGACGACCTTGCCATAGCATATGGGTCAAGTAATGTTTTTGATTTAATTGCCAGAATAAATTATGATGTCTCTATTTTAAGATCTTGGTTTTCAAAACATAAACTCATTATCAGCAGCAAAACCAAGCTTATGTTTTTTAGTCTGAATTCTAGGCAACCTCCAGATGTCAACATAACATTTCATTCTTCAGATTGCGAACGTTTTGCCAATCATCAATTTTTTGTCCTGAGTCAAGATCTAAATAATACTTTCAATTCTCTTATACCCTGTAGCGCTAAATGCTTTGTTATTGAAGTAGTTGAGGAATTTCAGTATCTAGGTCTTATCGTCGATAACAATATGAATTGGTTCAGTCACATTTCTCGTTTGAATCAATATCTGCAATATTCACTACGTGGTCTCTACCAACTCAGGAATTACTGCTCTAGTTACACCCTGAAAACAGTTTACTACGCGCTTTTTCACTCTAAGTTGTTATATGGTATCACCTATTGGGGAGGCTCCAGTCTTAATAAAATCCAGCCATTAATTACATTGCAAAAGAGTGCTATACGAAAAATTTGCAAAGTGAAACGATTGCATCCTTCAAGGGAGCTTTTTAGAAGGTTATCTATTCTTCCAGTGAGAGATCTTTATTATTTTAAAGTTTTGAAAGTTTTTTTTATTAGGTGTG
>NW_023483532.1:0-1645 GCF_013731165.1 Rhagoletis pomonella | reverse complement strand
TGCCACCTGTTTAAAAATTAAATTCAAATTATTTAAATAGTTTAATCGATTTTTACTAATTGGGTACCACTCGCAGTAGTTTTGAAAATACTTTATTTCCTAACTGCGTGTAGGAGGGTTGCCACCTGTTTAAACAATTAAATTCAATTTGAATTAAGGTAATGGGGTAATTAAAATAGTTATAACAATATGGGTGTCAGACGAAAGAGGTTTAAGAAGATTTTAGATTGAACATATTTTGAAAAGGGTTGCCACCTATTCGAAAAGTCTGATTTAATTAAATTATCGATATAAAACTAAAAAGTGTTACGAAATCTTAGTTTGCACATTGAGAATATATTTTATGAGTTTGAGGAGGGTTGCCACCTGTGTAAAAGGTTATCAAACAAAAAAGTATTAGCAAATCTTAGTTTAAACATAAGGAATATTTTTAAAGCGTTTGAGGAGGGTTTCCACCTGTTAAAAAAGTTAAATTCAAATTATCTATCTATTATATATAATACGCGAAGGAATTTTTGTGCAGCCTAAAACATCTGCACCGTTCGGTCGATTTTCAAAATTGGGGTGTCAAGTTAAAGCGCTTGGCCTGCAGATTTGCAGTAAGGTTTTATTATTTCGAAAAGCGTTGCCACCTGTTAAATAATTAAACTCAAGTTATTTACTAATCAATGCCCTCAGCTCCGCACCGTCGGTTTGATTTTAAAAAGTAAGGTACCAAATTAAAGGGCTTAGGGTGTGGATGTTCAAAAAGGTTTAACTTTTTCGAAAAAAGTTGCCACCTGTTAAGAAATTAAGTTCAAAATAATACGCGAAAGCATTTTTTGTTCCGCATTTTCAAAAAGGGGGTGCAAAATGAAAGCGCTTGGCCTGTAGATGTTTAAACTGGTTTTATTTTTTCGAAAGGAGTTGCCACCTGATAAAAACCTGCATTCAAATAATTTAATAATCAATGCCATCAGATCCACACCGTTCGTTCGATTTTCAAAAGTGAGGTGCCAAATCAAAGGGCTCTGGCTGTAGGTGTGCAATAAGGTTTAACTTTTTCGAAAAGAGTTGCCACCTTTTAAAAAATTAAGTTCAAGTTATTTCAAAAGCTTAACCAATTATTACAAAATGGGCATAAATGGAAATAGTTTTGATAATGTTTGTTTCTTAAATTAACTTTATGAGGGTTGCCACCTGTTAAAAAAATCAAATTCATTTGAATTAGGGAATTAGGTAATAGAAATAAGTATTTGTGCCAGGCGGTAAAGGTTAAGTATGTAGTAGTTTGTAAACATCTTGAAGAGGGGTGCCACCTGTTTGAAAAGTCTAATTTATATAAAGTATAAAAAATATGGACGTCAAGCGAATGAATCTTAAGAGATCTTTAGTTGAAACGTGTAGAATATTTTTAAAGTGTTTGAAGAGGGCTGCCGCCTGTTTAAAAATTAAGTTCAAATTATTTAAATAGTTAAATCAATTTTTACTAATTGGGTACCAATCGCAGTCGTTTTGAAAAATACTTTATTTCCTAACTGCGTGTAGGAGGGTTGCCACCTGTTTAAACAATTAAATTCAATTTGAATTAAGGCAATGGGGTAATTAAAATAGGTATAACAATATGGGTGTCAGACGAAAGAGGTTTAAGAAGATTTTAGATTGA
>NW_023483531.1:0-1645 GCF_013731165.1 Rhagoletis pomonella | reverse complement strand
TGCAAGCTTATCGCCAACAATCACAATGCATACAATCTGTTGTGAAACTGTTGCAACAGTTGAAGGAGGAGAACTGGTGTCTTCCCATAATGTACACAACCTGCTTGGATTTGCGAATATTAGCGCAAAAATGCGAAGAATTGGTTTCGCCATGCTTAAACTACTTCCCACCAACAGATGACGTCGAAGTACATGGCTTCTGTGACGCATCGGAAAAAGCGTATGCGGCTGCTGTATATCTGCGCGTTACACAAAATGCAAAAGTTTTCGTAAGTCTACTTTTGGCAAAAACAAAAGTAGCCCCAGTGAAGACTATCTCATTACCTCGATTGGAACTTTGCGGCGCCGTACTGCTTGCAGAAATCATCGAGACTGTTCTGAGAAATCTTGACTTGGGACATTTAAAAGCACACCTGTGGACGGACTCAACAATCGTTCTCGCGTGGATACGAAAGCCGCCTTGTTCGTGGTGGACCTTTGTCGCCCACAGGATAACAAAAATAGTAGAAAAAGTTGGTAATAAGAACTGTCTGCATGTGGATTTGGCATCAAATCCAGCAGATTTAGCCAGCCGAGGACTGCCTGCTTACGAATTGGTTGACAATCCCTTGTGGTGGCAGGGACCTTCTTGGTTACAAGAAGACCAAAGTAAATGGCCTGTACAAGAGGCAAACTACAACACAATAGTCGAGGAAAAGAGGGTGCATGTGCACGCAGCAACTAAAATAGATAATGCAACTAATATTTTAGATAGATTTTCAGGATTGCCTAGGGCTTTGAGAGTTTTATCATATATTATAAGATTTTTTTCAAAGAACCCATCCAAAAACAAGAGCTTCGTTTCGAGCCGAGACTTCTTTAATTTCCGCTGATGAAATTAAAACAACGACTCAACGCTTGATAAAAATCTGTCAAAAGCAACATTACTTTGAGGAGTATAGTAAATTGAAATCCGGGGAATCCATCGATGCGAAGAGTGAAGTTTTGCCCCTTAATCCATTTCTCGATAGAGATGATATCATGAGGATGGGTGGTCGCCTCGGCGCGTCTCAAGATCTGGCCTATAATGAGCGCCATCCAATTATCCTTCCACACGATTGTAGATTTTCTCGCCTTCTTGTCCAGTTTGTCCATGAGATTTCTCTGCATGGGGAAAACCAACTAATGTTGCGTCTCATTAGGACGCAATATTGGATTCCCCGAGTCAAAAACATGATCAGGTCCATCATCCACAACTGCAAAGTCTGCACTATCTATAAGAAACGGTCACAAACCCAACTTATGGATAACCTACCGAAAGAACGCACAACATTCTCGCGTGCGTTTACAAACACAGGTGTCGATTTTACCGGGCCCTTTGAGATTAAGAGCTATCGCGGCCGCGGTTGCCGCATTTCCAAAGGCTACGTTTGCCTTTTTGTTTGTTTTACGACTAAAGCAATTCACTTGGAAGCGACAAGCGATCTCAGCACCCCATCCTTTCTGGCAGCATTCGCTAGGTTTGTTGGTAGAAGAGGATGTCCGAAAAACATGTACTCCGTCAACGGCACCAATTTTGTCGGAGCTTCTCGATCATTACGATCTGAAATGAAGGCGTTCATAGCAGAAGCGCGTGATAAAACCATATCGAAATATAGTCATCAAA
>NW_023483530.1:0-1645 GCF_013731165.1 Rhagoletis pomonella | reverse complement strand
CCCTTTATGATACAAGAAAATATTTTTATCTTGTACGAATAATTTACAGATAATGCAATCCACAATTATTTTAAAATTTTCAATGTTAATTAAAATTTTTTCAACTTGTTTTGTAAGGTTTTAAGCAACGAAAACGAAGGCATAGGGAATACGTTTTCGATGTTCGCATTATGAGAGTACAAGACAAGGCGAATTTATACAAGGTGGTGTTAACAGAACAAAGACAAAAATTACAATATCAAATTATACTTTATTAATTATATATTAGTACAAAGCCAAATTACAACACACACATTATTTTGACAAAAGCACAAATTCGCCGTGAAAGCAGCTGATCCGATAACACAACCTTGTTTAGATTCGCCTTGGTACAAGAAGTACTGATGAAATGTATGGATCGCGTATTGAAAGTGCTACACGTTCAATATTTATTGAAAATATTGCGATCCGCGATCCAGATTTTAAAATATTTAGAAATTTTGCGATATGGATCACGATCCATCAATACTGCATGCTACACCGTCAATAAATATTTCGATACTTGGATCACGTCAATAAATCCTGACCGTGTGACAGGGCCCATTGATTAGTATCGTTTTGTTGCTAAATGTGCGTGGAATCGAAGCGGGGTTCGTCGCGGAATATTTTTGATTTAGGTGTAATCAATTTAAAAATATTAAAGGCAAATCCCTTGATTTTAAGGTAAAGCTTTGTATTGTCTGTATATAATCACATGTGATACGCATGTAAGCTAGTGAACTATTATAACATACATTAGTAACTATTAGTTGTGTTAATTTGGGTGTGGCACCTACATTGCAAAAGTCAAACAATTTCGGTAATTCTCTAGTCTACGGTAACAACCCCTAAAAAAGCTTCGGAAAAGTCGGGAGGGTCATCAAACGACGCGGGGTGGGGTTTAGTAGTCAGCCGCACCTTGTGTTTTAAGAAAACCAGGTGGAATTAACAATTGAAACTTAGGATGTTGAGGGAGGTATCCTCTAAAACATGTATAACTAAAAAATATAAACAATATAATTGTATATAAGTTATTTGTTGTTAAAATTTCTTAAGACGTTCCACTTGTTTTCCTTATCAAAGAGTGCATTTGTCACATACTTTCATATATATAAATGCACATAACACTACCTAATAGTTTACACACTTTTATTTTATTTTATCTTGTATGTAAATCACTTTAATCCAACTTTTATTAACTTGTAATTACATTACATTGTACCCATATTTACATCCATGATACAATAACACATGGTTGCAAACTGACACATAAGATGTGTTGCCATACCGTACAAAACAATACAATAGAAAGAACTCTACGTAGTGTGGGTTATAATCCCTAAGTGCTGCCGCAGGCCGCCTACGCAGAAAGGTGTTCTCTGCAAAAGGTGTTCCGCCCCCTTTTTTCGGCAACACAGAAAGGAGAATTCGGGTACTGTTTAGTAAGTGGCCCACCTATTTCGGGGTATTGCGTCCAAAGGGGTGACCCGATCCAAAAAAAAATTTCACACACTTGTAGCCAAGGGTCTACCCATTATTTTAACATCCACTATTGTAATTTTGGGTCACTAATTTATTTACAAATTGGGTTTGAAATATGCCCTTTTTTGTAAAATTCGGAAATTAG
>NW_023483529.1:0-1646 GCF_013731165.1 Rhagoletis pomonella | reverse complement strand
TTTGTATATATTCCTAAATTTAGTTTTTCTTTTCGGAATATAATCTGAGGTTCATGTAAATGAGAGCAATTTTTGGGAGAGTTGTGTAGAGATTGAAGTTGCACGATTTTTCCCGATGCTTTTTTGTACGGTACGTTTTGCTGTTACTCACTTTTTACTCTCACTTCAGAGAGTGATTTTGCTGTTTGACCTTTTTCCAGGATTTTACATGAAAAGTATCGGATCAGAGCTATTATATCATCCAAACATATGCATATTATACATACATTTATTCATGTATGTTCATCAGTTATCAACGATCCCAGTTAAAATGATTTCAGTATTTTTGTAAATTTTCGCCTTGACCTTTTATCAAAATAGACTACTAAACCTATGCCTAGTTGCAACGAATGAGCCCATACATATTTATATACATACATAGGTACAAAGCCGTATGCATGTGCGGAGTTTAAATAATCGGAAGTAATAACACTGGTCGACGGCCAAAATTTACCAGAGACGCCGTTATGAAATTCGTATGTAAAATCACCCCCTGATTCCGAAAATCAAGGTTATTTTTAATTTTATGGTACCGTTTTTGAGAGATTTGCAATTTACCGTTTTTGCAAAAAAAATAAAAATTGGGTCCACTTAATCATATATATCTCAAGAACGAATTAAGCAATTCCAAAACGGTTTGAAGCTTTTAAAAGGTAATAAAATTTTCTATAAGCTGTGCATACAACACTTTTTGCTAGGCCCTGTAGATTCAAAGATAACGAGCAATCATTACCGATTTTTTCAATTTTTTTTGTAAAAATATAAAAAAAAATTGTACTTTGCGGGGAAGGATCTCGAAAACCTTTTATTTTTTTGCAGATTTTTTTTTCTCCCTAAGCTCTGTTATATTACAAAAAAAATAAGGTATCATCGAAGAAAATCGATGCAAAACTACGTAAGTTATAAGCGATCAAATAAAAATACCCAGGTTGCGCACAGTGACTCAAACAAATGACCACGTGTTGATTTTTTTTAATTATTCACTGAGGGGAAAAATTTTAGAATTAAAACAAGTAAGAAAGTCTAAGTTCGGGCGGAGCCGAACATTAAATACCCGGCGCAATTATTAAATATATGTTTTCCACCTTTCCGAAAGCTACCGCTACACGATAAGCCGGGGTGTATAAATTTTAAGTAAATTAGCGTCCTTAAATTTCGAAATATTGCAGTTTCAAGCATTTCTGAAATATACCGTTATATGAAAAGCGGTCGTAATTTTAGTCCGATTTCAATAATTTTCAACGTTTTGCTTCTATGTGGCAAGCACAATAGCCATACCGAGTTTGTTACAAATTGGTAGAACGGTTACCGAGATACATATATGTGATCATAAGTGGGCGGCGCCACGCCCATTTTCCAAAATTGTATCATAAGCGTATTTCTTCGTAAAAAATTTTTGCCACCATCTATTTTGAATAAATTAGCTTTAATATTTACTGATTTATCGAGGATTTCGTATTTTTCTAAATTACCGTTATATGGGATGTGGGCGTGGTTATTGTCCGATTTTAAAAATTTTCGGCCATTTGGTATGTTGTAGCAGGACCAACAACTGTGCCAAGTTTGGAAGAAATTGGTGCAGCGGTTACCAAGATATACACATGTAA
>NW_023483528.1:0-1646 GCF_013731165.1 Rhagoletis pomonella | reverse complement strand
ATTATTGTAACCAATAAAGGTAAATATGTTGTACAAAAAACAAATAAACAGAAGTTCACAAAAGTTGATATAAAACTATTCGTCGATTTAAATTGTTAACTTTTTACTGAGCATGTTTATTTTACGAGGAGGAAGCATCGAAAGCCTAACCCCTTCCGTGTGAGACTTTAACCCAAACTAAAATTCCTACCGTCATGTACCGTTCCCCTCCCGGTACCACCGTCAAGGATTTCGTCGGGATTATAACACTGTGTGACTGATAAGGTTATAGATCTATTCTCTTCCTCTTCTTCCTTTTTGGCGCTGTAACCGCCAAAGCGATTTTGACCAACTGACGCCTATTAGAAATGCCAAGTGAAGCCAGAATACTTTCAGAGCTGGGACGTCGGTGTCCATTCGAACGACATGATCAAGCCAGTTGAGCCGCTGTATTTTAATACGCCACATACCAGCACGGGCATGATGAGTGATTTATAGTGTGGTTTTCGTACGTCGAGAGAGGACTTTACTCCTGAATTGCCTACTCAGTCCAAAGCAGCACTTGTTGGCAAGAGCGATTCTGCGTTGGATTTCCATGCTGACATTATTACCGGTGTTAATGCTGGTTCCCAAGTAAACGAAATTCTCTACTTCCTCGAAATTATAACTGTCAAAAGTGACGTGGGTGCCAGGCGCGAATGTGCTGATTCTTTGTTTGATGATAGGAGATACTTCGTCTTGTCGTCGTTTACCACCAGACCCATTCGCTTTGCTTCCTTGTCCAACTTGGAAAAGTCAGGACAGA
Organism: Rhagoletis pomonella; assembly: GCF_013731165.1. Lineage (NCBI taxonomy): Eukaryota > Metazoa > Arthropoda > Insecta > Diptera > Tephritidae > Rhagoletis > Rhagoletis pomonella. The sequence goes on along the minus strand of NW_023483528.1, from coordinate 862 downwards.
CTTCGCGGTTTTTCTTACCGATGATGTCAGTGTCATCGGCATAAGCCAGCAATTGTACGCTCTTGTAGTAAATTGTTCCTAAGCGGTTCAGTTCTGAAGATCTTATTATCTTCTCCAACATCAGATTAAAGAAGCCACATGAAAGAGAGCCGCCCTGTCTGAAACCCCGTCTGGTGGCGAAAGGCAACAGAGCAGAGCTGGTGGTATTACTCAATGTCATTTTTCACAGGCGTATGACAGACATAGCGGCATATACCTTTAAGTACTGTCGACAAATAGGTGGTGAGTGCGGATCATTTTCTCGCGGGTCTTTTCCAAGATTCGGCGTACTGTGAATACCTGGTCTATGGTAGACAATACATTCGATAAGACCTTGCAACCTATGCTTAGAAGGCTGATCCCGCGGTAGTTGGTACGCATGGCCGGGTCGCCTTTCTTGTGGATTGGGCAGAGCGCACTTGAATTCCAGTCGTAGGGCATGCACCTTATTACCTCCTTGCCATCGTAATTAAATAGCTCAGCTGACAGGCCGTCAGCTCAAACAGCTTTGGCACTTTTCTTCATAGTCAGGCGCTGGGATATCGACTCCATCGTCATCGACTGGGACCTCGAAGTGCTTCCGCTATTCAAAAGGGTCGAAAAGTGTTCCCTCCATAATCTGAGTACGTTCTGGACATCGGTCACTAGGTCGCCATGGTTGTTCATACAAGAGTCTTGAAACCTTCCGTCAGTCGCTCAACTCTCTGCTAAAAATTTCGGGTGTTTTTTCTGTCGGACAGCATTTCAAGCATTTTCTCACACTCGTGATCGTAATGTCAATGTAAATGTAATATATGTAAGTGTTATTCATTTTCGTCACGTG
>NW_023483527.1:0-1646 GCF_013731165.1 Rhagoletis pomonella | reverse complement strand
AAAAAAAATAAAAAAATTTTAATGCTATTGATTTGATTGCCATCCCCAGATACATGAATATATACAGTGCCTGCCGCTTGAATAGCGCCCCCCTTTTGATCCTCTGTATTGACAGTTTTCCTTTTTATTACTAATTAATTAAAAAAGTTACGTATTTTAAACCAAAAACCACGTGCATACGGGTTTCATACTTCCTAATAATTCAACAAATTATGATCAAGATTTCAAACTGTTTAAAAGCTCGGAAAATTTTAGTATAATAAGGTGCAAGTCTCAAGTTTCTGAAAAATTTCGTTGACATTTGAGATTTTTTTTTTTAATTTCGAAATTTTATATAAAGTTTTAAAATCATATGTAAATGCTCTTTAATGCAGAATAAGCTATAAAACTGTTTAATAAATGAATATTAAATAAACAAAAGGAAAACTGTCAATACTGAGGATCAAAAGGGGGCGGTATTCAAGTGGCCTCTATGTACGAACAACACGCAGAAAAGCAGCATATGACTAATTTTTTTTGAGGCGGTCCAAGCGTTCTTGATGACTTATCTACATTTAGTTATTTTGCGAGGAAATGTGTTCATATGTATGTATGTATGTATGCATGTATGCATACTTAATGCTTGAATAACGGAATTAAACTTTGAACAATTAGTATGTAGTTTTTACTTATGTGATTGCAATGGCATTTCACAATCTAAGCCTTGCAATTACTTAAGTAAATATTTACAATTTTACGCCCATGACTGAGCTCAAGGCGAATTGCAACATTTTATTCACTTAATGCTTCTTTGTTTAAATCTTTATTTGTTTAAGTATGAAACTTTAAAGACATATGTATGTACATATGTATGTATGTAAGCAGCTACTTATCGCTGCAGCGGCAAAACAAAAAGCGTAAGTAATTATTTACATACTGCGACTTCGTAATTGCTTGATTATACTTTGAGCTAACTATGTTTATGTGTCTAATTTTTTGATACCAAAAGTATGTTTTTACAGCCTACTTACGTACATTGATGCCTTTATTTTACGAGCATAAATCTTTTTTGAACAGAAGTTTGTCGGCTTGAAAGCAAGACAATTTTTAAGATACAATTTTAAAGGGTTTAAGTTAAGAAAAAGTAGTTAGCGGAAGCCCAAATAAAAATAATTTTACAAGGGAAAGAAGGAAAAAAGGATTAGGAAAGCAAAGCCAGGAAAACCTGTGACGGGCGGATTAGACAGGTCAACAGCTCAATAGCAATCCCAAGCGGTTTAAGTGTTCTGTGGCAACCGTGGTATTGGAGCAACGGAAATAAACTATTTGCATAAATTAAAAAATAGTTGACTAGGCGAAAAGTATGAAGATTTTAAAAAATTAAATGCAACACTCGTACCATGTAAAAAACTCCACAATTTGTTGCTACCTATATAGCTACATTTTAAATTTCGCATTGACTTTGGTACTTACCACGCACAAGTACAAGTACATAACTTTGCATTTGCCATACAATGGCAAATTTTTAGAAGCAGTTAAGCAATCATTACATGCCAGCAAGTTTTTTTTTACATTTTCGCATAACCTTTTATGGCTTTTATTTTGGCACAGATTTTGGTTTTTCATTGCCGGTATTCAACAGTCCAAGCCACATCAGCCAAATTGGC
>NW_023483526.1:0-1646 GCF_013731165.1 Rhagoletis pomonella | reverse complement strand
AAAACAGCTTTCTCGCTTTATTCTCTGACATTCGGCTGCCTTATAGTGAAATTTTAAAGGCAATTTTTCAAATAAGGCAGTGTCAAAATCTTTCTTCTCGCTCTAATTACTTCACCTGGTATAATTCCGCCATGGGTATTCTCTTAATTTTTTTATTTCCTTTCACTGTTTTTTTTTTTTGGATTGATTATCATTTTGTGACACTATGTGAAATTTCACGTCCAGTCGGTAGGGTTACCAATATGTTCTAAATACATAAAACAATTTTGTCTAAAATACGGCCATGAATTTATATGTGCAGAATTGATATGTACAGAGCGTTGGGCAGTGTGGTTTCCGAATTTTTAAATATTTACTCAAAAATGATATGTATATACAATGGATCTTAAGCGAAAATTAGTTTTTCGTACAATTTTTTTTGAAAATTGGTCGTGGTCCGCCCACTTATGTCAAATATGTGTTTCTCTAAAACCACTTCACCAATCTATACCTAATTTGATACACATACTGCGCCTGATTTAATAACAGTCTTGAAAATTTTTGGAATCGGACAAAAACCACGCCCTCTATGTCGCTAAAGCCCAAAATCCAATAACGCAGTGGCAGTGGCAGTGACAGTTTTTAAAATCAGCTGTTATTGCGAATATTGGCAGTCACTGCCGTAGCAAACACAATACTGCGTTGTCAGTGACTGCTCTTTTTGACATTCCATTTTGTTTGTTTACATTTTTGTTGTTGCCTTTTAGGCTTCAGTGAGATAAACAGAGGTTAGCTGCGTTTCATTTATGTCAAACTCAACCCGTAAAGTTTGCTGCGATGAAGGCAGTGGCAGTGAATTTAGCATTTGGGATAAACTGAGCAGTATCGTTATCTGTCGCTGCTGAATTGTGAGTCGCTTCATTGGACACCGCACTTTCTAAAAAACAGCTGATTTCGAAAAACTGCTACTACCACTGCGTTATTGTATTTTTGGCTTAACTTTGAATTTTCGAAAATTACTACTTTTTCACATAACTCTTTAAGCATTTATTTAAAATGAATCACAATGGAGTGCAGTGGGGTATAGTCGTTATGCTCGGTATGCAGTTGCAGTTGCACGGCTATACTCAATTCCGACTCTTGCGTGCTCGTTCGCACACTCTGGGCAACGTGAGCAACCCATGTGCAAGATACGGTAACCATCCCGAGTGGAGCCTTGGGTCACTTTAGAAAGAGAGGGAGCTTCAGTGGGGCCACTCCGACTTATGCGGTTTAAGGGCTCACGAAGTCTGCAGCGTCCGTTCACCAGTAGGAGCGGCTGCAAGCGGGTGTTTGTCTTGAAGTAAGCGGCTCGCTATATAAACGTGTATTCGGTTGCGAAACCACCCCCGCCCCAGCAATGGGTTGTGCGTGGGTTTGGGACCCGCCACGTAAAATCAGGCTCCAATGAAAATGAAAAACATGGCCTCGGATGAGAACCCCCTCTTGATGACGACCACGGCAAACGTTTAAAGGACTACGATTTGAGGGCATGCTCCTGGAATGTCTGGACCCTTAATGGGGAAGGTGCCTCTGCCCGGATGGTTGATGTCCTCGTAAAGACAAAAGCTTACATCACCGCCATTCAAGGAATGTGTTGGACGGGGCAAGGCAAAAATGTCTGGGGC
>NW_023483525.1:0-1646 GCF_013731165.1 Rhagoletis pomonella | reverse complement strand
ACGTTTTCCCAAAATTTATCCAGAAATTTTTTGTAATAATTAAAAAACGTTTTCGATTTTTAATTCAATGAAAGGGGCATTAAAATAACTATCAAAAGTCATTTTTGTTGATAGATATAAACGTGCACAAAAATAATATTTCACAATTGCTAATTTATTCAAATTCTGTTATTTTGCGCCGCTCTGCGCTCACGCTGTTAAAAAATGGTGAGCTTCTAGAGCTACCGATGTTAAAAATTTAACGTGGTGAGCTTCTAGACGATTTCTGATCTATTACAATATACCAACGAGTAGCGTGTTGCTGCTTCTGTTTTAAACGTTCTCTGCTGCTTTTCTGTTTTAAACGTTCTCTGTACGAGTGGTGTATTTGGCCGACTGCACCCCAAAATTTTTGCGCAACAAAAACGGTCCACTGGAAATGCGCCTTGTCATTTATAAACGTTCTCTGCAAAAACGGTCCACTGGAAATGCGCCTTCTCATTTATAAACGTTCTCTGGTAGTGCGACATCTCTTGAGAAAAAATGAGGTTATTTTACGAAACATAAATCTGGTATAATTGTAGCTTGTACAACAACCATCAGTGGTGAAAAACTTAGCAGTATTAATGGTATGGTGACAAAACGAATATTTGGTAAGAGAACGGCAAGTGCCCGGGTAGCTCAGTCGGTAGAGCATTGGACTTTTAATCCAAGGGTCCAGGGTTCAAGTCCCTGCTCGGGCGATTCTAGTTTTTTTAATTTAATTTTTTTTTTATTTGCTTAAACTGCTAAATTAGTGGACCGGTTATTTATTTGATTGGACACGAGAGAAGCATGTTGTTTATCAGGATGTAGCGAACACAAGTGCGCATTCCATAAACCGCTGCAGAGAACTTATAATTATTTTTATTTATAATAATTTTATAAGTTCACTGGGGAAGCTGCTGGAAAAAATTTTGCCAACAGCAATTTGCCAACAGGAAAACAGCTGATCAAAAACAGCTGGTTGGCATTTACGCAAATCACAAAATTGAATTTGATGGTTTGGAAGTTAAAAATTACAAAATGCGACTAATTAAACTTGTAAGAAATAAGTAGTTATTTGTTTAATCAATAAACTGTGCCAGTATAACACTTTGTGATGACTTTTCGTACGTTTTAAACTTTACAGTTTTGAATGTAAACAAAAATTATATCAGCTGTTCGTCTAACTTGCAAGTTTCTGCAAATTTTCTGTTCGCGTACTATTTGGGATATTTTTCTCTTGTGAGAGAACAGATGACATTTCGCCGCAATTAGGCAGTTGGTTGGTTTTTACTGGAGATTTTAAGCGAACGCACCTATTGACAATCTGCAAGTAAAAGTAAACGACTCACAGTGTACTTTTTTAGTGGTGTGAGTGATCAAAAAGTCATAACTTTTGAACGGGTTTAAATTTTTCTTCGCGCTTTTTTTGTGTTGTTAAGTAGAAAATTGTCTATCTGTAGCCAAAACAAAAAATTTAAAAATGCTCCAATTTTACCTTGAAAAAAATATATATACATAAATATACATATGTATATATTGCCAGTTCTTTTAGATTATATAAGATTTATCGTTTTTTTTTATTTTTATATTGGAAGAGACTTATGTCATTATCAATAGCACTCAAAATTAAAACATAAAAA
>NW_023483524.1:0-1646 GCF_013731165.1 Rhagoletis pomonella | reverse complement strand
GTTCATGTTCATGTTCATTTTCATGTTCATGTTCATGTTCATGTTCATATTCATCTTCATATTCATCTTCATCTTCATCTTCATCTTCATCTTCATCTTCAACATAAATTGTTGAATTTTTGTGTTATGCCTTGTAGTCTTAGCACTACAAAAAAATGAGTAAATAAAAATCACAGTATAACGTAACATAAATAGAATAAAGATTTGTATTATATAGAAAAATATACAGACGTAACAGGGGTTGGCATGTTAAAATAAAGCTTGCACCCTTAACTATAAGCGTGTTAAAATTTTCTTGGATCGGATCACCCATTTGGACACAATAACTGGAAATCATTGGGCAAATAGCTAAACATTACCCGTCACACATTTACAGAAAAGTGAGTGCATATTGCAGACTGAATTTATTAATAAATTAGTTACCGAACATTAAACATTTAGGTTCTAAAAGAAAGCTTACACCCTTGACTACAAGCGTGTTAAAATTTTCTTGGATCGGTTCACCCATTTGGACACAATAACCGGAAATCATTGAGCAAATAACTAAACATTCCCATCCAAATTCGGCCACTTTACTTTTTCCATACACTTTTTCATTTTGCTGGTAATGATTCTGAATTTATTTAGCACATGCACGCACCCGTTTTCTGCAGTGCGTCTCCTATTTCATTGCAACAATCCTTGTTTTGCTTTTAACAAAATCAATTAGCACTTCATCCTCCTCGGTCGTCCAGGTGGCCATCGTCTGACTCTACATCTTTCCAATTACCTATATGCAGCTATAAATTTATTAGACTAAACATTGAAATTACATAATTGTATACAAAATAGTAACAATAATAACATTTGTAAATTTAAACAAAAATAAATACTCACCGCTTTACATGTTACGTTCCCAAAAAACGTTGCACAATTGTTTGGCACCGTCTCTGTCACCGCCATAAATGTTACGGTGCTGTTAAATTACGTTATGGTATGCATTGCAGCTTTATTGGTTGCCACTTTTATCAAATTTACATTGCAACGTTTTTGGCAACGTAATGTTACGAACGCTTTTTGATGGCACCGCTCTCGAAGAAACCAAAGCTTAACAAACATTTTGGGAACTAAATAGGTGTACGCACCTATTCATCTTTGTGTTCATATGGAATAGTAGCTTATGTCGAAAGGCTGGCTTTACTATAATGCGGCATTCCCTTAATTCTACGACATTCTACGACATTTTATTAATTTTTATTTATTATACATTCATAATTACTAGTGTTCGCTCAGCGGTTGAAATTCAACCGCTAAAATTAAGGATAGTTTATGTGAGTTGATTTGAGCTGAAATAAAATTTGTTGGAATGAGTTAAGTGGAGGGGAGTTTAGCTTAGTACTTAGCATAACATAACATAGAATAGCATTAGATTCAATAACATAACATATGTAGCAAAACACATCACAATATAACATCGCACATCCTTCAGTTGTATTTCCTTTTTTATCCCTATCACTTTCTTCCTCTCTATCTTTGTCTCTATCGCTTTTAATGTTTATGTTTATGTTTATCTACACCTTCATATTCATGTTCATGTTCATGTTCATGTTCATGTTCAAGTTCATGTTCATGTTCATTTTCATGTTCATGTTCATGTTCATGTTCAT
>NW_023483523.1:0-1646 GCF_013731165.1 Rhagoletis pomonella | reverse complement strand
TTCTGACCGCAAAAGTGCACCCACTTTTCACGCAAATTTACGCCTCTTGGCAAACCAAACCAACGCACAAACTTGTTCAAATCACAAAGCACTTCATTTATATCATAAATTTGAAAGAAATCAAAATTTATAGTTTAAATCGCTGCAGAAAACACATCAAGTCGCTAAAAGATCACTATGAAGAGGTAGAAGACGATGTCAACAAAACCAAAGAACATCAAAAACGCTACGAAAACTATTTTCCGAAAATCGCCACGTATGCTGCTGACTCTGCCTATAAGCTAGAGATCTGAAAAATAAGAAAAAATACCAATTATCTCTTGATAATATGATAAGAATGTTTGTTTACAAAATTACCTCTTTCCGCAATTCCTGATAATTTCTGTGGGCAATTGACAATTGTCCAAAGAATTCACCAAAAAATGTACATATATTGAATACACCACACAGTAGCTTTGTTTCTTTACAGATATTTATCACTAGCAAGGCGAATTTACACAAGATAGTGTTATACCATGTTCGGACCGACAACGAAAATACTTTGAAAACGAGTTTTGGGATTGTGTGCTGTAAGCTGTTCGCACCGGCTGTTAGAGTTTTCGTTGACATTTCTTTCATCCTTTGTTTACAGTTTTGCTACGAAAAAACAAAACCATAATATTTTTCTTTCATTTTATTATTATTAGCAAACTTTATCGTTTATTTATATTTTAATTTGGACAGCCAATTGGCAATAAATCCCAACTAGCATATTAGAGATGATAAAATATGACTTACACTTCGATAAATATATCTAAAAAACAAGTGAAGACACCGATTGGAATGGGTGTGTTAAAACAACCAAATTTTAACCAATTTTGTGGTTATTATTTTTCAACGCGATATGTCATGTTATTTTCACATGAAGGAAATTTTTTAACATTTTTCCCTCTTGTTGACTTAACATTGGATAATTGTTAATTTAACATTGAAAGTGCTGTAAATTTAACCTGAAACATCGGTTTATTTTAACAAGGCATGTGGTTGGTTTCACAGGATATTCTACATGAAAATACTGGTTGAATCAACAGGAGTTGTTGTTAAAATAACACTACGTCTTCATGTTAAAAGAACCATATTTTAATGTTATTTTAATATGACATCGTGTTACCTTGTGTCCCTACTTTTACAAAATAAATAACAATTTGTTTAGTTTATTTTTATTAAAAAAATTGAAATATTTACACTGTTGACTTAAAAACTAAGTACTTATCTATTTATTACACAAAATTCATACACAAAAATTTCATATGTACATACATACATACACTATAGTGCGAAACTGAGTCCATGGTGATTTTTGTTGTACATGTGCAAGGTTTTTAAAGTTAAATTTTTTTTGTTACTTTTTTATGAAAACATGGTTTATGCTTTAACCAAAACTATATAAATCAAACTTTCAGTTTTTATGCAGAGCTTAGAAAAACTCAACAAATTTTTATAAAAATTGTGGACTTTTAAAAAACTTTCAAACATTTTTGGGTAGTTTTGTAGCCTGTTAAATTTTAGTATGATAAAGCGCAAGTTTTAAGCGGATAAAAAATTGCTGACGGCTTTTGTGGTTTTTTTTATACAACAAGTGCAATTTATAAAAACTGACAATGAAA